>NC_134870.1:69954024-70188210 GCF_049852395.1 Peromyscus maniculatus bairdii
AATTAGGGAGCTCATCTCTAGAAGAGGCTAATTCTCCTCTGGGCAGTTATTAGTAGCCTGTAGTTCTTTGCCTAAGGGTGGAACCCTATGTGATTCCCACTTCTGCATTAGCATGTCTACTGAAATTGACATTGTTCAGTTCTTGTTTATGAAATTATTTCTGTGAGAGATAGTTTCACAGCAGACATCCTGGCATACTGGCTCTTCCTTTATCTTTATTTCTTGATGAGATTTTCTAGAGGTTATTTGATTATAGTTTTCTTTTTCTAACAAATCAGATAGTATTACTAAAAGTGTATATATCTAATATTCATAGTTCAAAATTCATTAATTTTTACTTCACATATAGTCTTGAACTTTCTTATTTCTTAGGTTAGTACCTTAATTTTCTAAAGTTTATTCATTTGGTTGTTTTAATATACTACTTTCATATTTTACTGCTTAACTTAAAGACATATAATGATATGAATTATCACTTCTGTTAAAACCACAAGTCAACATTTGATAAATACTAAAATCATGGTAGACATTTTATAAGAAGTTTGTATTTATGCTTTTGGTTTTCTGCTAACCCAAGGGTCTTAGAGAAACTGTGTGGGTTGTAGAACTAAGCTCTTGTTTAATATATATTAATACAACACTAATAATTTTTATATCCCAATTGTCTTCATCTACTTAATACATTAAATGTCCAAACACATACATTAAAATACTTTATTTTTCAGCAAAGATTTCTTATGGTTTGAAAATATATTTGGTATTATTGGTATTCTAAATCTCTGTTTTCAAATGACATGTTGTAACAATTAAAATTGACCATACCTGGGGCTGGAGAGAAGGCTGAGTGATTAAGCATGCTTGCTGCTCTTGTCCAGGACCAGAGGTTGGGTTGCCAGCACCCACACAGTGGCTCACAAACCATCTGTAACTCCAGTTCCAGGGAATCCAATGCCCTTTTTTGACTTCCAGGGAAAACATTCACACACATGGTGCACACCCACACATGTAGGGAAAATACCCAAACACATAAAAATAAATAAATTCGTATTTTAAAATTTTGAGCATATGTAGCAGGGTGTGGTGGAGCATGCCCATGACGTCAGCCCTCAGGAGGCTTACACAGGAGGAGGACATAAGCTCTAAACCAGACCAGGGCATTACAGGTCCCCTCCTTACTCTAGAGAGCATAAGTGTGTCTCTGAATTTGTAAGCTAAGGGCCCTGAGTAACACATCGCTGCCTATTGTCTAGAGCTGTACTTCTGTACTGATGCTTGTTTTCAAGATTGTGTTGTGTAAAGTGCTTATGATTTTATATGCTCCAGGGATTTGGAAGGATTATGTTGTTTTCAGTCCCATTTTAAGAGCTTTCAGTTTTTAAAGAAATATCTATCGTTTTACTAAGTTTTAGTTGATATATCCATAAACAAAGTCGGTATTTCTAAAACCAAGAATGGAATAAATCCCATCCACTTTAGGGGAGGGATTTGGTACCATTCCATTGCCCTCTTTGGCACTACTTTTTCTTTTAGAATATAAGCTTAGAATTTTGCAATTTGTTAAGAGATAATGTTTTATTTTTAAAGTAATGTTGTTTTTTAATTTTTGAGATTATATTATAATTACATCATCCCCCCTTTCCTTTCCTCTCTCTAACCCTCCCGTGTCTCCCTCCCCCTTGCTCTCATTCAAATTCATGGCCTCTTTTGTAAAAACCAGAGGAACTGGGAAGTTTGCCGTGAGATTGTCTCCTAGAAATGTCAGAGAAGATACATCCAAGAAGTTTCACTAACATGGCTACCTAAACAAGACCTGCTTAAGTCACTGGGGTTTTTTTTTATAGTACATAACACGAAGTTCAATTACTTAACATTTATATTATTAAAACATATTTGCATGAACACTATTTTTATTACATTTAGTTAGTTAGTCAGTTACTGAGCGGGTGGGTACAAAGTGCCCCAAAGTGCGTGTGAAGGCCAGAGAACAACTGGAAGGACTCTGCTCTCTCCTCCCATCACGGGTGCCCCAGGCAATCAAACTCAAGCACCTTCATCAGCTGAGCCATCTCGCTGGCCTCAAATATTAGTTCTAATTCAGTGCTAGATGGATGATGTGAATATTTGTATTTCAACCTTTTATATCCCGACTTGAACGCCCTTCATGACAATGAGTCATCTCTAGGTACCAAGAATTCTTAGCACAATAGAATCGTGACTTGTTGAATCTTTATGTGATGGGTGCCACTATTATCCCTATTTTACATATCAATGCACAGAGAATAATTTGTAATAGGCACATGGCTAATTGGCCACAGTGGCAGGATTTGAACCCCACACTGCCAGGTACTATGCCAGTATTTCAAGTGGCAGGTCTCATCTGCTACCTCTCCTTTGTAATTGCTTACTGTTAATCTCTACATAGCTTTTTGTTAAATTTTTATAAAAAACAAAACCAAAAAAAAAACCCAACAATTCTTTTGAGTCTTTCTATGTCTGAGAATTATTTCCAGTTCATTTAAAAAGTCCAAATTAAACTCTCTGAAATCCACGAGGGTGACCCTAGCAAAGACTTCTAGTAATGTAGAATTTGGAGCCTGAATTGGCCATCTTCTGTAATCAGGCAAAGCTTCTAGTGGTGGAACTGGGACATCAACCCAGCCACAAAAACTTTGACCTACACTTTGTCCTGCCTGTAAGACATGCTAGTGTACTGGTGGCATAGAACTTCCGGGAGTGGTCAACAATGGCTGGTCCAACTTGAGAGGGAAGTCACACCTGACATTGCCTGGATGGCTAGAAATCAGAAGCTGGACACCTAGAGTCCTAAGATAGAACCAAACAAAACTGGGGAAAAAAAGGCAATGAAATGATTCCTAATGATATTCTGCTGTATTTGTAGACTGGAGCCTAGTCCAATCATCATCAGAGAGGTTTCACTCAGCAACTAGTGGTAGCAGATGCAGAAACCCACAGCCAAACATTAGGTGGAAGGATTATAGAAGCCAGAGGGCTCAAGAACACCATAAGAACATGGTCCACAGATTCAACTGAACAGGGCTCATAGTAGCTCACAGAAACTGAAGTGACAATCATAGAGCCTGCATGGGTCTAAACTAGGTCCTCTGCATATGTTATGGCTATGTAGCTTGGTGTTCTTGCAGGACTCCTAACAGAGGGAGTGGAGCATCTCTGACTCTTTTTCCCGTTCTTAGGACCCTTTCTCTCCTACTGGGTTGCCTTATTCAGTCTTGACAGTAGAGTTTGTGTCTAGTCCTATTATAATTGTTATGCTATGTTCGTTTGATATCCCTGAGAGGCCTGCTATTTTTCTGAAGGGAAATGGAGAAGAAATGGGTCTAGAGGAGGAGCAGGAGGAGGAGTGGAGGGAGGGTCAACTGAAATCAAGATGTAATTTAAAAATAAAAAAAGAAATCCAAATTAATAGTGTTTAAGTTAACCTGAAGAATCTTTAAGTTTTTAAATTATATTTTATTGAATGTATATGTGTATATTTGTGCATGTCATAGTACATATGTAATAGAGAATGACTTCTAGGAGTCTCTTGGAGAGATCTTTCTACCATGTAGGCCCCAGAGATTTAAATCAGGTCTTCAGTTTTGGTGGCAAGCACTTTTACACTGAGGCATCTTACAGGCCCAGAATCATTTATTTTATATGTGTGGTGGTGGTGGTGGTGGTGGTGATGGTGGGTTGTGTGAATGTACACATGTTTACATGTGTGTAGAAGCCTGAAGTCAATATCAATGTGCTGTGGATATCGCTCTATATAAATAAAACACTGGCCATTAACCAGGCAGGAAGTATAGGTGGAACAAGGAGAGAGGAGAATTGAGGGAACAGGAAGAAGGAGGGAGAGACACTGCCAGCTGTCACCATGACAAGCAGAATGTAAAGATGCCGGTAAGCCACGATCCACATGGCAAGGTATAGATTTATAAAAATGGGTTAATTTAAGATTTAAGAACAGTTAGCAAGAAGCCTGCCACAGCCATACAGTTTATAAGTAAAAAAAAAAAAAGAAAGAAAAGAAGAAAAGACAATTACTAGTTTTAAATACTTTACATTGGATTGGATTGTTTTATATTGTATACAAATTTGAAATTGATATTGTTAGAAAATGTTATATGTATATTTCTAATTGTACTTATACTGTTCATTTAACAATGTAATGCAATTTTCTGATCCTTAAATGTTATTATTACCAACTATTAGGATACAAAGAAATGAAAGTTAGTAGTTAGACATTACAATAGAACTTGTAGTCATATTAGATATGTTTTAAAAATTGAGAAGATATATTTTAGATAGACGGGTCATTTTCAAACCCTTCAGAGATCTACAGAATATGGCATTTAAAATGTTTTAATAACTTAGAAAATTTTTCTTTTTTGAGACATGTCGGCTCCTAGCAGTACCAATCTACTTCAACTTTCATTGTGACAAAAGTTAGCCACTGGACAACAAAGTATCCTCGAATCAACAGGACAAAATTGACAGACAGAACACGAAACAAAGGACTACTGATTCTTGCCAAAACAAGTGTGGTTATGGCTTTATCAAAAGGCATCTTCTGAGGCCAGGACAATATGGCGCCATCCCTGAAGTGGCCTTCCCAATCCAGAAAAGGTACAGTGCCCTTTTCTTCTAAGGCAGCTGAACACGCAGTGGGCCGATGGCTTCTGATGTGCAATGGAACAGCAGCTGAAACAGTTATTCTTGAAGAGCAACTAAGCTCACGCCTCTCAATAGTAGATTGGTATTTGATAGAGGGATGTGGAGAAGAACGGGATGCTGAGATGAAGTCATATATACACAGCAAGAAGAATGGACAGCTGAATTCAAAAACCATCAACAATTTCCAGAATTTAAAATCCCAAATCATGACATGACACTAGTGGAATTCAGGTGTTTCTGGTACATGGACTGCTCTCACCCAATGTGAGGTTGAACTGTTGACCTTGTGTACATCATACTTCACAAATGAGTCTGTCAGATATGCTAAGCCTATAGGCTGAAGATGATGCCCCAACACTATGGAGAAACCTCAGGTGACTGTCCAGGCAGCTGGCTGTTTCTGTCAACTCACAAATTTTTTGGAAGTTGCTTACATGCACTTCTTGTTTTTATTTTTGTTAGGTAATATTATTTCCTTCTTGGGTCTCTGAGGGAGTTGAAGACAAGTTAGTTATAGTTGAAGATTAGTTAGTTATAGTTGAAGATTAATTAGGATAGAAGTGAATTAGATACATTTTGGACTTGCCAAAATAGAATAGATAATGGAATTATTTTCTCTGAATTTGTCAAATACAAATGGACTAGACATTGTTTAGGTATTTATTACTTGTATATATTGTATATAGTTATTGTACTTTTGTATATAGTTTTTCTTTTGTTAGTTATAACCTTTTTCTGTTTTTCTTTTTATTAAAATAGAAAAGGGGAAATATGGTGGTATTTTATTTGTGCTGAAATGTGATTTTAATTGTATGTTAATAAATAAAGTTGCCCGGGGATCAGAGCTATTAGAGTCATAGCAAGAGCGTGGCGGTGACGGCGCATGCCTTTAATCCTAGCACTTGGTAGACAGAGCTAGGTAGATCTCTGTGTGGTCAAGGATACAGCCAGCATTGGAGACACACACCTTTAATCTCAATACCAACCATAGAAGACCTGGAAGTCTCTACAGACAGGCAGTGACAAGGCAGTTATGTGTTTGGGTTTACAACCAATGAGAAGGCAGAACAGAAAGACTATATAAAGACAAACACACAGGAAGTAGGTCTTTTTCGGAGAGGTATCTTGGCTGAAGAGGCTAGCTGCAGCAGGCAGTAAGGCTCTTAGCTCTGATTTCTTGGCTTTCTTCTTTGCATTGGTTCTGTGTTTCTTATTTAATAAGACGATTGGTTACAT
This sequence comes from Peromyscus maniculatus bairdii, assembly GCF_049852395.1. Classification (NCBI taxonomy): domain Eukaryota; kingdom Metazoa; phylum Chordata; class Mammalia; order Rodentia; family Cricetidae; genus Peromyscus; species Peromyscus maniculatus. Next base: position 69,959,956 of record NC_134870.1, read on the forward strand.
CTACATCAATGTCTTTCTCTATCTCTCTTGACTTTATTTTCAGAGTCAGTCTCTTGCTGAAAACCTAGAGCCCCTCTGTTTTGGTTAGTGTATCTATCCAGCTTGCTTCTGGGATACTCTGTCTTGAACTCCAGAATGCTAGGAAGAGAAGATTCTGCCATTCCCACCTGGCAGTTATGGGAGTTCTGGGGATCCACATTTGTGGTGTTTGAATGAGAATGGTCCCCATAGGCTCATGTATATTTGAATGCTTAGTCATCAGGGAGTAGCACTACTTGAGAAGGATTAGGAGGTGTGGCCTTGTTGGAAGAAGCATGTTATTGGGGGTGGGCTTTGAGGCTTCAAAAGCCCAAGTCAGGCCCAGTGTCTCTTTCTCTGCTGCTTGTGAATCCAGATGTCAAACTCTCAGATGCTGCTCCAGCACTAGCTCCCTGCCATGATGGTAATGGATTAAACCTCTGAAACTGTAAGCAAGCCCCAATTAAATGCATTCTTTTATAAGAGTTGTCGTGGTCCTAGTGTCTCTTCACAGCAGTAGAACACTAACTAACACAACCCTTCAGACCTCTCACTTGCACAGTAGATGTTGTGACCCTGAATCATTGCTCCAGTCTACGAAGAACTTTTAAAAACAATAGCCAAACCTTATAGGGCTGGGAAGATGACTCCGTCAGTAAGTGCTTGTCATGCAAGTGTGAAGACTTGAGTTCTAGTCCCTAAACCCACACAGAATGTTGGGTGTGGCGGCACACATTTGTCTTTCTAGCACCTGTGGCCCAACCAGTCTAGCCTAGTTAAGGAGCTCTAGACTCTGCCACTAAGGAGGTGGATGGCACTCCTGAGGTTGATATTTGAGGTTGTCCTCCAACCTCCATGCCCATATGCACCCATGCATGAGGAAGAAATGCTACTACTGTAAGTGTTGTACTTTGACACTAATGACACAGAAGAGATGTAAGCTGGATGACTATCAGATTTAAACCTTCAATTTAAACAAGAAAGAATGTTCAAATCATTCTTCCTGAAACTGGAACATTCTTCAGTTGATGGCTGTAGCTCTCTGGCTGGCAAGCCTAACTGCTCCAGGTTCAGTGAGAGACCCTGTCTCAAATAATAAGGAGGAGACATTTGAAGATGTCTGATGTTGACCTTTGGCCTCCACATGCACAGGTGTGCTTATCCACACCCCTAATTGCAGCACTCAGGAGGCAGAGGCAGCTGTATCTCTAGGAGCTGGAGCCAGCCAGAGCCTCACCGTGAGACCATGTCTAAAAAAAACCAAAAACAAAAACAAACTAATATGTGAATGTACTTTTTTCATACTCACTGAGTCACACATACACCTTACATATATGTGCTTGTGCATGCACACACACACACACACACACACACACACACACACACACACACACAAAACCACGCAAGCACAAACACAGAGAAACATTTATTCTTATTAACAGAATGGAAAAAGCGTTGTTCACAGAACACCCTTTCAGGAGGAACCCTATGCTTTGTTTTTCTTCTTTTAAGAAAATGTACTTGAAGCCAAGCAGGAGTGGCATATGCTGTTAATCCTGGTACTCAGGAGAAAGAGGCGGGCAGATCTCTGAGTTCAAGGCCAGCCTGGACACAGAGTTACTTCAAGGATAGCCAAGGCTACACAAAGAAACTCTGTCTCAAAAACAAAAACAAAATATATATATATATATATATATATATATATATATATATATATATATATATATATATATATATACTTTGCTTTCCTAAATCTACATTGATAAACTGCTCAGGCAGGAGACTCCATGCAAGTTCCTGTGGAGAAAAATGACTGATGTGGTCTCTCTGAGGTCAGGGAGGGTTGGGAGGGAGATGTAGATGTAACCAACCGTCTTATTAAATAAGAAACACAGAAACAATGTAAAAGAGAAAGCCGAGAGGTCAAAGCTCAGAGCTAAAATCTCACCCTTCCTCCTGCTGTCCCAGCTTCGCGAAAAGAGACCTACTTCCTCTCGGTTCGTATTTTTAAAATATGTTGTTCTGCCTTCTCATTGGTTGTAAACCCAAACACATGACTGCCTCGTCACTGTCTGAATGTACAGCCCCCTAGGTCTTAAAGGCATATGTCTCCAATGCTGGCTGTATCCCTGAACACACAGAGATCTTATGGGATTAAAGGCGTGTGCCACCACCGCCACACTCTTGCTATGGCTCTAATAGCTCTGACCCTGAACACACAGATATCTATGGGATTAAAGGCGTGTGCCACCACCGCCACACTCTTGCTATGGCTCTAATAGCTCTGACCCCCAGACAACTTTATTTATTAACATACAATCAAATTAATATTTCAGTACAAATCAAAATAATATTTCAATACAATTAGATTACCACCACATTTCCCCTTTTCTACTTTAATAAAAAGAAAAAAAGCAAAAGGTTATGACTAACAAAAGAAAAACTATATACAAAAGTACAATAACTATATACAATATATACAAGTAATAAATACCTAAACAGGTATTTGACGAATCAGAGAAAATAATTCCATTATCTATCCTATTTTGATAATTCCAAGATGTATCTAATGTACTTTCTATCCTAATTAATTTTCAACTATAATTAACTAATCTTCAACCATAACTAACTAATCTTCAACTCCCTCAGAGACCCAAGAAGGGAATAATATTAGCTAACAAAAATAAAAACAGGAAGTGCATGCAAGCAACTTCCAAAAAAATTTTGTGAGTTGACAGAAACAGCCAGCTGCCTGGGCAGTCACCTGAGGTTTCTCCGCAGTGTTGGGGCATCATCTTCAGCCTATAGGCTTAGTGTATCTGACAGACTCATTTGTGAAGTAGGATGTACACAAGGTCAACAGTTCAACCTCACATTGGGTGAGAGCAGTCCACGTACCAGAAACACCTGAATTCCACTAGTGTCCTGTCATGATTCAGGATTTTAAATTCTGGAAATTGTTGACAGTTTTTTAATTCAGCTGTCCATTCTTCTTGGCTGTGTATATATGGCTTCATCTCAGCATCCCCTTCTTCTCCACATCCCTCTATTAAATGCCAGTCTACTTTTGAGAGGCATGAGCTTTCAGCTGCTGTTCCATTGTACAACAGAATCCATCGGCCCTCTGCCTGTTAAGCTGCCTTTGAAGAAAAGGGCACCGTACCTTTTCCGGATGCGAAGGCCACTTCAGGGATGGGGCCATATTGTCCTGGCCTCAGAAGATGCCTTTTGATAAAGCCATAACCACACTTGTTTTGGCAAGAATCAGTAGTCCCTTGTTTCGTGATCTGTCTGTCCATTTTGTCCTGTTGATTCGAGGATACTTTGTTGTCCAGTGGCTAACTTTTGCCAGAATGAAAGTTGACTCCATATGCAGTTTCTTCAATGCCCATATTTTCTCTAAAGTAGATTGGTACTGCCAGGAGCCGACATGTCTGCCCCACACCACCTCTTTGGGAATGTGGGCGTCGTATTCTTAAAATTGCTTCCTGCTGGGTATGGGCGAAGTTTTCTTTATCCTGAAAGAAAAATTTTAGGTTAATTGTCAAATTCTAAGAGAGGTAACTATATCCTTCACTATCCAGTCTGTGTATAATGCCAAAGTTCAGGGTTTATCTCAAGTCCTTATTCAAGTAGTCTTTGAGACTGGATCATCTCAGCTAGTCATCTCAAAATTGCTCTGAGCACCTTGTAGTTCAAAGCTGATCTGTGGATGATGTTTGTCAGCTTAATGATATTATTATTGTCCACGTGGAATTGTTGTTGTTGTGGGGCCCCATCTTCTTTCTGGAGACTTCAGTTGATATTAGGCCTGGCCGTGATTTCCTGCAGAAAACTGATAAGAGACTCGAACACAAAAACATATATATGCAGCTAGCCTTTTTTCTAGAATTAGTTAGTACTCTATGTGACCATTCATATCTTAACAAAGTTTAAAATGTATATATATATATTAATCTTGTAAATTTTGATATAAAATTTATACTTTGAGAAAAGTTTAAAGAATCAGAATAGAATCAAAGAGTTGAGATTAGTAATAGAATAGTCCCTTAATTAATTTTGCTTTTGTCCTGTACCATAGCAGAAGCATTTATTCTTATTAACAGAATGGAAAAAGCGTTGTTCACAGAACACCCTTTCAGGAGGAACCCTATGCTTTGTTTTTCTTCTTTTAAGAAAATGTACTTGAAGCCAAGCAGGAGTGGCATATGCTGTTAATCCTGGTACTCAGGAGAAAGAGGCGGGCAGATCTCTGAGTTCAAGGCCAGCCTGGACACAGAGTTACTTCAAGGATAGCCAAGGCTACACAAAGAAACTCTGTCTCAAAAACAAAAACAAAATATATATATATATATATATATATATATATATATATATATATACTTTGCTTTCCTAAATCTACATTGATAAACTGCTCAGGCAGGAGACTCCATGCAAGTTCCTGTGGAGAAAAATGACTGATGTGGTCTCTCTGAGGTCAGGGAGGGTTGGGAGGGAGAGAGGACTCTGGTCTAGAGTGAGGGAAGAAGGTGTGGGCGAGTTGACGCCAGCCTATGTGAGCTCTATAACAACCTTTCAAGCTCTTTACTACAGCGGTCTCTAATCATGCAGGAGAACGGGCTTTACACTGTCTTGTCACATGTAGTCACGGGGGTTTGAAAAGGTGGAACAGGCCGTGTCTAGAAAGGCAAGGAAGTAAGCAAACACCCTCAGAGGGAAGTCTGCTCCCTGGGAGTTCTCAGGCATCCCTGAGAAGGCTTTGGTATCACTCTCAGATGAGAGAATTTGAGGTAAAAGACAATTCCCCTGGATCCACTAGGAGCCAAGAGGATAAAGCAGACATCTTTAGCAACTGTCAACTATAGGGATTTCTCTGGAGGTAAATCTGTGGTAGTCTAATTATCAGTTTTACTAAGAAGCTGATTAACTCCTTCTTTCTACACCACCAGATCAGACACTTCCTTCAGCTCAAACATTTTTTTTAATTAATCATGATAATTAGGAACAGAGCCCAGGAGTCAAATGGCCAGGGCAAACATCAAGGCGAAGTGCGAACTGCAGAGCCTTGCGCAAATTACTTCTCATCTAGGTACCTTGATTTCCTCCTTTGTGCACTAGGTATAAACATTGCACTTAGCTGCACCATGTAAGGCAGGACTACTGCTAAAGATGTGTGAGCACACACCTCACAAAAATAGGGTTTGAGGAAAGTCAGCTATTGTACGTCCTTGGATCCCAGCGATTCTGGGGTCCTTTCTCCAGCATGCATACATCTTTCCTCTGTTATCATAATTGCCTTTGCTTTTACTTCATATTATGATGGAACTTCTCCTGCTCACCCTCTGCATCACTCCTTTAATCTTGTGTGCTGCCTTTCTTGTTCTTTGATATCAGAAATATGTGCTTTGCTCCTGAGTCTGTGTTTTCTGCACTTGTTTCCTGTCTTACCAATCTCTCACCTCGTCCCATGTCATCTTAGCACTGCCCCCCTTCATATAGCTGTCAGTGGCTTCTTTTTCAGAGTCCGAATCTGTTTTCATTGGAATGTTGTTTGCTCTGACTACTTTTGTATGTGATATTACCATTGTTTGAAATGGGTGATTTAAGTGTTTCTGAATTCCAACAATCTAGTCTTCTTCCTGGATAAGTGGAGCCCAGTTCTGCAGTCTCCTACCCATGGGCCACAGTGTTCTCTGTAAATTCTGCTTGTCCTGTTGGGTGTGGAACTCTTAGGTTTAAACACTGGGCTGATACATGCGGAGTCTAAGAATTTTGATCTCTACTTTGTGGTACTTCTTCATACAGTATAACTTGGCTTCCAAAGTGAAAAAATGAATAGATGAAACTCACGGGAAACACAAAGCTGTCTTGTTACCAATGTTCTTACGCTGGCTCCATCTACAAATACGTCCTCTAGGTCATTCTCTTTCATCCATTCACGCAGACAGGCATTGAATAACTATCAACTGCATATCTATTCTATACTAAGCACAGATGACAAATTGCCTGCAAAATATATTTGATCTCATTCTGTAAGAGGCACATACAATCTTGTGAATACATAATTGTCAATTTCTGAGTACTGTTTGAGAAGGAGTAATGGGCTGGGTAATGTATTCCAGAAAGGAAACTAGTCCAGTCTCAGAATTGACTAAGGAGGACTTCTCTGGCACAGCCATTTAAGCTGGTAATTAAAGGATAACTGGAAGCTACTCAGTGGGATGGGTGCATTCTAAATGGGAGAAACAGTGAGTGCAGATATGGTGAGTCAAGCCTAGAAGAAAATTCATGGCACTAGGTCAAATGCAAGAGAATGTATGTAATGTAATGCTCCAAATGGGGAATCCCAAGGCCAGGAGAGACACCCTGGTTCTACTAGTAATATTGGGATTTATTCTAAAAATATTGAAATAAAGCTAACTAAGTTTTAAGCAGTGTAGTGTTCTTGCAGAGTCTCCCTGATTGGAGATGCAACATGATTAAAGAGTAGAACTTGGACACAGGGAAATCATATGGAGGCTAGTAGCCTATGCTAAAGATGGTCCCTTCTGTCAGGATGGTTTGTGTAGCAATGGAAGGCAATGGGTAGTTTGGGGACAAAATGAAAATAAAAATAACAAGAATTAGATTGAAGATGTAGCCTAATGGTGGAGTATCTGCCTAGAATGCAGAAGGCTCTGGATTGGATTTCCAATACAAGAGAAAAAGTATGATACAAGACTGGAGGGGAACATAAGAGAGGAACACAAGAGGGGGACACAAGAGAGGGTCCAAAGCATGGGTGGATGGTAGAAGTTTTCACTGACACAAGTTTAAAGACTTGATTTGTAAAGAAAAAAATGTTGTTTTTGTCACTATTTCAGACAGAGAAGCCACAGGCAATCAAGCAATAAAGTAGAGAGGTACTGCCGAAATACAGGTCTGGAGTTCAAAACTAAGTTTGGGTCTAATTGTGGATCTTTGGTGAATAGACTCCTATGCGTAGCTAGTAAATCTACAAGACAGGAGGTAACTTTCAGTGAGAACTGGGTAAGTTCTGAACCTTGCAGAAAGCTGCATTGATTGGGTAGGTGAAGAAAACAGCCAGCAACCCAGAGCTGGCTCACAGTGCAGAGAGAAAATCCAGAGTGTTGAGTCTGCCAACGGTCAACGGTGTCAAAGACAAAGTTCTGGAACCAGCGTCCTTCCTGATTCTCAATCCAGAACTGTAAAGCTCTTACGAAAGGCTTCTTGTGTGAGAAGATGTGAATAGAAGTGGTCGTTGGGAAAGGGAGGAGATAAAGGGAAGATCAGGTTGGACAAGTCACATTGTCTTTGTGGAAGTTTCCTACACAATGAAATCCCCGTTTCTCAACCAGGGAAGGAGAGTCCTGAAGCAGAATTATGTGAGTTCTAGGGTTCTCAGGTTCACTAGATTCCTCTTCACTAGCTAAGGAAATCTGAGCATGTTTTCTGTTAATATTTTCCTTATTTACTAAATTGGGATTAAAAATTTGGACTTATCACGTTGCGGTTAGTAGATTCAATGACTTTTCATTTCCCACGTGTCCCTTACAGCGAGTGCCTGGTGCTGAAGAACAGTCAGTGAACAGGAGGGACAGCTAGCCTGAACATCACCCCAGGGTCCCCAGCAGTCTGCTCACTGATGCAAAACTGTATTATTGTTTCTCTTACTTTAAATAAATTTTACTCAAAGGGTACCAGAGTTATTGCCCATTCTATGCTATAAATTTAAATTCTTATTTATTTGACTTGAAGACAAAAATCACCCCATCAACATAGACAAAGACAGTCAAGCTTATTTGCCAACTAAGGTGTCAGAGAACAGAAACTATGCTCATGTTTTACTTTCCTGAACAAACAGGGAACCCTTTCAAAGTGTGCCCTCAGAACCCTTCACAGCCGCTCTTCAAGGGTGCTAACCCCACAGCTCAATCCTAAGTCCACACCTTGGAAGATTTTGCACCGTTGCAATTCATTGTTGTGAATAGCTGGGGCTTGACTTGCTGAGCCCAGGCCTTTTTCCGACTAGCCTGCCACATGACGATACAGCAGATTCAAAAACTTAACTCTGTGATCTTCTCTTCAGTAGAACACGCTTCTTTCATAAGTCACAAAAGCTAGACAGTATATAGTGAAGGGATGCCTTCCCCTTCCCCACCTGCCTAGTTATCCCACAAAGGCTGCAGCAGCACAATACAGCACAATCTATTGGCCTGTCCTGCATCTCCCAGAGCTATTTTATTTTTTAAATTACTCTCTACCCCCCTTTAAAAAACCTTTTATATGTTTTACTCTGACACTATTTTTCTTCCTTCCTTTGAAAATTTCTAGTGTATCATAGGGCTATTTCAACATCAATATAGAGAGAGCTCCCTCGTTTAAAAACATTGTATATAATTTCACTACATGGCTATATGATGATGTGTTTGGAGGGCCTAATCAACAGTCTTTCCATTTGGTTCCAACATTCTGTTATAAACAAGAAACAACATAGTAACTATGCCTCTCTGCACATGGGCAAGTATATCTGTGATATAAATTCCTGAATTTATTTTGGTATTCTTGGGTCAAAGGGTATTTGCATTTGTAATTTTGACAGATACCAATAAATTGCCCTCTGTGGGGATTTTACTCATTTAAATTTCCACCAGAAATATATAAAAGGAGCCTGCTCCCCATAGCCTTAACGGCAGGGTATGCTTTGATCTTGTGGAATTTTGCCAGTCTTGTAAGTTTAAAAAAACGGCTTGCAGTGTAAATTTTTATTTCTATTTTTTTGTTGTATGTGGACACATACATCTTTTCATGTAAGGATCTTTGGGTTTCTTTCTTTTTCTTCACTGTTAATATGTGGGGTAACTTTTCCTTAGATATTTTAAATATGAGCACCACCCATCACATCTACCATTTTATATTCTGCCTTAGGACTCAGTTCTTACTGTTTTGGTCAGGACCTTTTCTTTCCTTAATTTTCTAGCAATATTCATGTAAGTGTGCCTATGTAGAGAAGGGGTACATGAGACTATTATTAGAAGGCAAAGAAGCAGAGAAGATGTAATTTATGACTGACATTCAAACTCTGCCTTTTTTTTAAACTTGTGATTCTGGCAGACTCTCTACGTAAGTGGAGCTTCATTTTTCCCAGTTCTAAAAGAAATGTGCAAATTAGAGAATACGCGCAACCTTTCTATAGTGGGCCCTGGAACAATTGCTCCCAAGATAGTAGTTAGGAAAATGGTAGAGCAAAGAAGAGGATTTCGGAGAAATTGTCAAGGAGGAATTTGCCCTTACAACCACCTGCCAGTCATCTGGAAACCCAGTGGCAGATAAAGAAAACAGTCAGGGATCTGTCATCGCTAGGGGGAAGGTAGAGTGAATGTCACTCTCAATAGAGACATTGACATGGTGGAAGAGATCCACTGTGACATGCTCCCTGCCAGGGAAGAGTCTCATTCCCTAGGTGTACATATCTGATCCACCTTGTGCCTTAAAAATAGAAACGACAAGAAGCCTAGTCCAGGGCCTGCTCAGGGGTCGAAAGGAAGCATAATCACATGCAAAACTGAACCTGGTAATGCTCACATGGGGCAAAGACTTAAGCCATAGTATCTTTAAAGATGAAATACAGAATATGATTTGAAATCTGACCAACAAGCCAATCAAAATAACAGCAGGAGACTTTGGTTTTAGTCTAAGCCATGTTTGTTAGCTGTGTGTCTTGACACAGTGGTTGAAGTATGTGGGGGCTTGGTTTCCTCTGTTGTAAAATGGAGGAGCCCTCGGCTAATAGAAAATAGCTGACAGTTATTTGTGTTCCTCCACTCACAATTTGGGATCTCAACCTTGCCACTGGCACAGAAGCAAGGCATTGGCCTCTTTTTTCAGCCTATCAGTCCCACACACCTGTGCTCACACAGATCATCTATCTCCCCCCAACTTCTCTCTCTCCCTCCCTCTTCTTCTTCCTACCCCTCTCTCTTTCCTTCTGACCCCCAACCACTTGCCTCACTTTTTCTTTTTGTAAATAGTCCCTCCGGTGATATCCTTTGCTTTCGGCATTTCATGTTGATGCAAGGGAAAATGAAGCTGTTTGCCATTCATCTCCCATACTGAAGCAGGTACTGTAACCGAACATCCTGTACAGAGCCTCATTGCTACATTGTTCTCATAGCTTCTAGATAGCCGGGTTTCAGTTTTCTTTTGGTACTCTAGTCTGGTCAAAGAATCTCAGATATGGGGAGAGATTCAAAGTGTCATCCAGCCTTAACTGTCAACTGCTTCAAAATTCTTCATGCAATATCTGGGTCAGAACACCATTTAGGGGGTTAAAACTTTTATGAGAAGGAACACATAGCCCCAGGGGCAGCTAATTGCAATACCTTAGGAATGGCAGTATAGGGCTTTTGCTTTGGCCCTTTGAGAAGCAATGTGACATTGATCCATTACTTTTTCTCCCTCTGCTGTCCTAAATTTGCAAAAATAATTTGTCAGTTGGCAGTTCCAAGCTAATGTTCATTTAAAGTAAGTATACCAAATACAAGCCTTAATCTTTAGTAGGTGTGTGTGTGTGTGTGTGTGTGTGTGTGTGTGTGTGTGTGTGTGTGTGTTGGTGATAGAATTCCAATGATTACATTTTATGGAGCATTTTCCACTAAAATTGAGACAATCTATAGATGAATCAAGGATTGGGAAGTTGGAGAAAAAGGATTCTATCACAATTCTCTTATAAGTGTTGATTTTAAAAGAAGCACCAAATATATACAGACAAGGAAGATAACCATCCATTAGAAATGGGTCGATTTACCACCAATATTCAGGAATTTTTCCTAATGACTTCTGAGAATGCATTTCTCTTTAGAGCCTTCATTATTTCATTGCACTAATGATACTACTCCTAAGAAGTATCATTCTCATTTGAAGGGAACACTCAATTAACCTTACAAATAATTGTACTCTTTGCAATAAATTATTCTCATGGTGGCTAAACATATCTGTTGACTTAAGGAGGGAGGAAGCTGTCCTCCTAGGGTCGGGTCGCCAGAGCCGAACTCCCATTCCAGGTTAAGGCAAATCTCTGAGAGGGGTGCAAGGCAGAGGTCAAGAGGGAGTGGGGTAACTAAGATGAAAACTCTTTGAAGTCAAATATTTACGGGCTCAACCCAGGCCAGTCACTGCTTACGGCACTGATGCACTTGGAAGATTAGTTTCTGGCACAAATCTACATGTGGAGAGTTTGGCATCTGTGGAAAAAAACAAGGACTCTGAAGGAAAACTGCCTCCCTAGACTTTTTAGTACATCAGTATCAATTTGCTCACCAAGGCTAATGAAAGAAGTTGGGTTATAGGGAAAGCTTAGCACCTAAGGAAGGTTTCCGGATTTCTTTAAGGTGATTTGGGATAGGACGTAGAGGAGAACTTCATTCCTAAACTCCCACTGCTAGCTTCCAGTAGATTGTTGGTTTGGCCTCTTGCTGGTTTGGGACTACTAGTTTGAGAAATAAGAAAAATCCAACTAGCATAATGAAGCGGAAAGAACACTGGCTGGCGCATTGGCAGATCAAAGTCCTCTGTGACTTTAGCTGCCTTTCTTCGTTGGTAAATGAGGAGCAAGATTACTGTTAATATTTCTTTGAGCATTAATTGTCCATGAACTTTTATAAAGATCATATCTACCTAGCTTTCATATCTTCAACCCACAGCTCACTGGTCCTATTGGTTTTAAATTTCCGTGTAATTAAATGGCAAATTCCCATAACCACCTTTCTCTTCCACATGTCTCCTGCACAGCCTACCCGATTCACTTGCCATCCCCTTGCAAATGACAGCATTTTCTCTAGCATCATGTACCCTCTTTGAAAATTATATTTTATAAAGTTTTTTTTATGAGACATGCCAAATGTTTTTCATAAAGTCCCTCTGATTAGAGTTGCCAAATAAGTTGCAAGACATCAACTTAAATTTTAATTTCAAATAAGTAAAAAATGTTTAAGTATAAGTATCTTTTTATGTAACATTTAGAACAACTTATGCTAAAAATATTTATTATTTCTTTAAAATTCAAATATAACTAGATATCCTATATCTTGCTCACAAACTCTAAAATTCATACCTTTCACCATAATTTTCTTCTACTCTCCAGATCCCATAATCCCTCCTTGAGTCATTGTTCCATTTTTTCATTCTTCCATTATTACTCTTGACTGTGAATGCCTGTGTCCATCTGATTTCCCCAGATGTGAATCCTGTGAAGGACACAGTGTGTGTTACTTATATTTTGTGTCTCCCTCCATGACCTATGCTGCTTTGTATCACTGGCTTCCTTTGAGAATCCTTTTACAACCTGTGTGTTTTCACCCCATTGCTTAAAGAATAAACTGCCTCTTCCAAGACTAAGATAACATAATCACATTATATTTGCCTATACCCATCAGAAAAGAGGATGCCACAGTGAAAATTAACACTGAGGTCCATAGTAGCTGACCAGGATAGCTGTGATGGTGGAAATCATTAGGTAATCTAATTATTTCCGGTGAACTAAAATGTTCTATAAGGTCATTTGCAAGGCTAAATCCTTAGTTTGTCCGTTTGGTACTAGCTACTCTTTATTTTTTCCCCACAGAATAGAAAGATTTCCAAGAAAATTTATTCTGCTGAAATCACTGCTGCAAATTCACATCTTAGTTAGCAACATACATGCTCTCTTTTGTGCTTACTATGGCTTTTGCAAAAACCTATCTAAGATTGTGATTTTTTTTTTCTTGGTTATAAATGCCTCGCTTTAGCTTGGCTTGTTTCTTGCCAGCTTTTCTTTCTTTTTTTAAAAAATTATTATTAAGAGATTTTTTATTCATTTTACATACCAACCACAGATTCCCCTGTTCTCCCTCCTCCTGCCCCCCAGCCTTCCCCCTAACCCACCTTCCATTCATACCTTCTCCAAGACAAGATCTCCCATGGGGAGTCAGCAGAGCTTGGAACATTCAGTTGAGGCAGGCCCAAGCCCCTCCTTCCTGCACCAAGGCTGTGCAAAGTGTCTCACCACGGGCACTTGACTCCAAAAAGCTAGCTCGTACACTAGGGACAGGTCCAGATCCCACTGTCTGGGGGCCCCCTAAACAGTTCAAGCTAAACAACTTTCTTGCCTATCCAGAGGGCCTAGTCCAGCACCATGGAGGCTCCTCAACTATTGGTCTACAGTTCATGCTTTTCCACTAGTTTGGCTAGTCGTCTCTGTACTTTTTCTCATCATGGTCTTAATGTCCCTTATTCTGGTGATCAGATGGCTGAATACTCTAACTGTCATCATAGAGCCCTCATCTAGTGAGTGATGGAAGCAGATACAGAAATTCATGGCTGGGTGCCAGGCCAAGCTCCAGAAGTCCAATCGATGAGAGAGAGGAGAGATTCTATGCACTAGCAACTCTTTAAACTATAATCTCCATTTTGAAGGACATTGAGTCAACCTCTTCGGGTATTTGCAAAGTGTTACAAGATGGTGGTTCCTTCCTATTCATGTATAAACATCCAGTGATGTGTGTTCCTGCCTCCAGAATACCAGGGATAGCAGCCACATCCTTTCTCAAAATAAAGTCTATTACTTCAGCTTCATTTCCACACAGTCTTTTTATTTTTTTTTCCCTGTTCAATTTGGCTCCATCCATAGGTTACTCACCATTTCCTAGTCAGACTTTGAACATTACTCTTCTGCCTTTCCCTAGTGTTCCTTGTCTCTACTTTTCCAAATCCCACCCGGTCATGGGGTCACTGGTTTGTGACCTTACAGAGTGAAATATGCCCTAAGAATCCAGCCTGGTAGCCTGACATTAAATATGAGGAAATGAAGGATCCCAGAATGATTAAAAATATTGTTCAGCGTGGTGGTAGACCCCTGACTCACAGCATCCCATAGTCACTCTTTGCCCCCTTTCAAGTCCCTCAGCTGTGCTCTCATTAATGAGGCCTTCCCCAACATCCCAGCCAGAAGAGTTTTCTGTCTCCTGGAAGCCAGGCAGTATTTTCTTTGTTGCTTTCTTCAGGTATTTAGCCCTTTTCAGGTTGTGTTTCTGTTGATGATAAGCTTCCAAGACAAAATGATTCCCTGTACTCTGAGGAGGAAGATGGGGTATCCTCTGAAACACTTTTCTTGATAGTCTGATGGTTCTGTTTGGAAGAATAATAAGTAGGAAATGTTGCCCAACAGGCAGATCCCACGTTTGAGGCTTTAATCAATAAAAAGATATGTCTGGCCTTGACCCTCTGAATACTGCTCAAAGTGAAGATGTACTGTTGGGAAGAGAAGCAGGGATACCTGGATTTTTCCAGGGATACAGGTTACATACAGTGGCGAAAGCATGGCCTCCGGGAGGACTGAATCCTGTGTGCTATTTAACCTGAGGAAATCTGCCTTGTGGTGATTAGGAGAGATACATTTTTATGCTAGGGCAATTCCAAAGAAAACACAGAGGTGACTGTGTGATTAGTCTCACTGAAGGCCAACCTTAGACAAGAGAAGAGACAGTGAGGAGGAAAGGAGATTCTGAGTAGTGGCCAGTAGTCAGAGCAGCCTGTGATGAGCATGAACATCCCAGGTTTCAATGTTAGAATAAATTGGCCCACCGAATACTAACAACAAAGATTCCATACAACTAGAGAGTAAACTTGGTCATGTTTAGAACAGAAATTCATACTGGAAGTTTATCATCAACAATCTGTTTTATGGGAAATAATTGACTTTAAAGGACATAGATTCTTATCGATTCCATTTTCTTTTAACTTTTTTATGCAAAGTGTTGAAATAGGAATGTAGGTAAAGAAGATAACTGCACATGGCTCATTTCTCAGTCAAATTCTTATCTTCAGTGATTTTTTTTTATCTAGACAATGCAAATTCTTATGGTTTCTACCACATGCCAGGTGCTAAGCTGCCCCAGGTATGGTAATAAATGAACTAGGCATGACCTGTGTCCTTATTATAGTTGTCTTCTTGATCCAAGACAATAAACAGTCTTTGTGGGCATAAAACACAGGAATAAAATGTCCAATAAATCTTAATAATGTTGAGGCAACAATATTCTTGCTGAGACCCTATTTTACCAATTTTATGCCATCTCAACATCAGATATGAGAATCATGCATGAGGCATTGGCAGTACCACAGAAGCAATCTCCTTCCCACCCAGACTGTGCCTTGATTGAAGGCTCCATCAGAAGAGGAATATTTCTTATGACCAGTTATATTCTGAGCACTTATGGTAAATTTTCAAAAGGAAACAACTTTTATCAAGATTTAGGGCTCATAAATAAATGCATACTATGTTGCATATCTAAAAGATATTATTAAAAGCTGCCATATACTGGGTGCTGCTTGCATTTTCATACTGTTAACCTTTTTTGATATGAGTTGCATTTAATCTACACAAAACTCTAAGAGCTAGGCAGACACTGCTCTTGTCAGTCCCACGTAGATAGGGAAACTGAGGCCCAGAAGGTTAAACAACTTACCCTTAAACACAAAGCTAGCATGTGGTTAGTGAAAATTCAAATTCAAATATTTTGACTCTGGAGCTCACACATTACTATCTGTGTAAGTTCTTAGTGTGTTTAAATATACATTTTGCTCTACAAATCATACTAGCTGCTCCTCCTCTGGAGAAATTAAGAAAATCAAAACTTAAAAGTGGTGAATAAAGCAACTTTCTTTTGGCCACTTTACAGTACCTTAAAATAGAGTCATAAGAAATTGAAAGATGAAGCTGGGTAAGGCCGATGTTCTCTTGAACCAACTGAGTATAAAAGGGAAGTCTTTTTTTGGGGGGGGGTGTGGAATGCTGGAAGATCAGAGAAACAGAACAGGCCACAGCTAACCTCACCTCACCAACTTCTCAGTCGATTCTGTTTCCTCAAACTGGAAACCTCTGAGTCTTCATCTGGAATGAGTCTCCAGAAATCCACAAAGATACCTCCACTGTAGACTACTGGCAATGGTCAAGAGAGTGTCTGAGCTGACCTGCTCTGGTGATTGGATGGCCAAACACCCTAACTGTCATAATAGAACTCTCACCCAGTGTCTGATGGAAGCAGATACAGAGATCCATGGCTGAGCCCCAGGTGGAGCTCCAGGAGCCCAATCGGCAAGAGAGAGGAGGGATTGTATGAGAAAGAGATATTGAGACCATAATTGGGAAAAGCACAGGGACAAATAGCCAAACTAGTGGAAACACATGAACTGTGAACCAATGCCTGAGGAGCCCCCGTGGAACTGGACTGGGCCCTCTGGATAAGTGGGATAGTTGATTAGCTTGAACTGTTTGGGAGGCCCCCAGACAGTGGGACTGGGACCTGTCCTTGGTGCATGGGTTGGCTTTTTGGAGCCTAGGGCCTATGCTGGGACACTTTGTTCAGCCTTGGTGTAGGGAGGAGGGGACTGGACCTGCTGAGTCTACCAGGCTGGGCTGACTCTCCAGGGGAGACCTTGCCTTGGAGGAGGTGGGAATGGGGGGGGGTGAATTTGGGAGGAAGGCTGGGGGTTGGGAGGAAAGAGGACGGGGGGGGGGGGGGGAATCTGTGGCTGATAAGTGAAATCAAGTTAATTATATATGTGTGTGTGTGTGTGTGTGTGTGTGTGTGTGTGTGTGTGTGTGTGTAAAGATAAAAAGGGAAGTCTTAAGCATTACCATGAAGTTGCAGGTCCACAGCCACGTCAAGATGGACACACTTTTCACCAAGCTGTTCACACCCTGGCTGTTATTGTAGTTAGGTGTGTGAGTCTAGGTGGCTCTGCAATGATACACCAACCAGGCCCATACTTAGTGTCATAACACACAACATGGAAAGAAGACCAGCACAGAACACAGAATATGACCTATAGCAACAGAACTCAACTAAAAAAGGACAAATGCATGTATTCAGTATGGTTCCCCACTCAGAGTACCCAAATGTCATCATATCTGGTGGAAAGCTATATACCATATAAGGGTCTCTGAAGTGATAGAAGGGGAAGTTAGGTGCTAGAAGGAGGTATCAGAGTTGTCCGGACTACCTTGAATGAAAACTGAGGCAAAGAGATTCCTTCTAACTCTCAATGGCGAATTCCCAAGATAAGAACCACCATTTGACTATTCATTAGCATGTGTCTATGAAATCAGTGATAAGAACATCCACACAAATGAAGCCAGTTTGTAGCCAGATGTTTGTCATAATTTTAGTGTAATAAATGTTTGTCACTTATGTTTTACTTGTGCCCTACTCTTTGTATTTATTAAAATAAAGCTCTGGCCCCAGCTGCTTGATAGGCCTCTTTTTCGTGGCTGTGCTGAGTTGCTACAAGAGACTGACTACTCAATGGGTTTGGTGACGTCCTGACATTGATGGCTGCCATGAGGCTTCATGCTAAACTGGTAGCATATAATCGGTAACAAGAATTGTGACATCATTCAGAATTATGTGAAATATAGTAAAAACCAAACTGTTCATATGTTTGAAAGTCATTACATTCCATGCTGTCAACATAAAATTCATCAAGCTGTGGGCTGTGGCAATAACCTCTTTGTTGAACAAGAGCAAGAAGAGATCATGATGCTCTCTGCAATGGCCACAACAAAAGGCCAGATGTGGAGAGCTGACCAGAACATCTCCTTAGGAACCCTAACAGGAATCTCCAAGTTCCCGATACTGATCAAATTCATCATGTGAAGAGTTGTAAAGCCAGACAAGAGAGCTAAGAATTCAGAGTCCAAAAGGATGGTGTTGCCCTCTTTGGGGCTCTAGCCAAATCAGCTCAGGAGAGTGGTAAGGCATGGGCCCTTCAAAGCAGGGAAAGTAGTCACTTCTAGTTTAGAAGAAGCAGAGTGTAATTTAAGTACTGCGTGTTACAAATAAGTCTGTAGATGATACCCGACATGCATTTATTCTTCCCAGTGATTATGAAATGTTCGAGACTCATGGAGCAAACAGGGCCGGGAGCATAAATGAACTGGCCTTGGCCATGAGCATGCTGGGGCAGTTTAAATGTGAAGGGTTCTCATCGGCTCATGAACTAGCAACTAGCACACTCTGTCCCCAGTTGATGTTGTGATTTGTGAAGGTTATGGAACCTTTAGAGGGTGGAGCCTTGCTGGAGAAAGGGAGTCCCTAAGCTGTCTATCTTGATGTTGCTGTGGATTTGCAACTTCATATTAATGCTGAGTACTTCACTTTTCTACTCGGTTGGTTCATGAGAATGTCAGCCCTACTCAGCTTTACCTTTTGTTTTGTTTTGTTTTGTTTTTCATTTTTTGGTTTTTTCGAGACAGGGTTTCTCTGTGTAGCTTTGGAGCCTTTCCTGGAACTCGCTCTGTAGCCCAGCCTGGCCTGGAACTCAAAGAGATCCATCTGCCTCTGCCTCCCAAGTGCTGGAATTAAAGGTGTGCGCCACCACCGCCCAGCTACCTTTCTTATTGGAGTTTTATAGCCTGGCTCCACAGGCTGTTCTCCCTCTCTCTGATTCCTGGGTGAGGGTGAAAGTGTAGCTGGCCAGCCAGCTTCCTGTTCCTGCTGCCCTGCCTTCTCTTCCTGTATATATTGGCATGTCTTTGTCCTCATGGTGACTCTATCTCTCTGGAACTGTAAGCTAAAATGAACCCTTTCCCCTCCAAGCTGATTTTGGGAAGAGTGTTTTATCATTTCAACCAAAAAGAAATTAATACACATGGCAAGCCATGAAACTGGAATTGGAAGTCATCTATGGATGAAAGAGCAAATTAGCATCTATAATGGGTCAAAACAGCTAAATTTAATAATTAAATCTGAGTTGGGCTATGATGACATTGAGGACAGTGTGCCTATATGAAGTAACATAGCATATTTTCATACTATTATTATTAATTATTGTGTGTGTGTCTATTCCATGACACATGTATAGAAGACATATAACAACTCTGTGGAGTTCATTCTCTCCTTGCACCTTTACCTAAGTTCCAGGGAAGAAAGTAGTATCATGTATCATCAGACTTATGAGGCAAGCGCGTTTATCCACTGAGTCATCACTACATCCTGGCATAGCGCCTTTAAAATGCAGTTTATGAGAGAGAGAGAGAGAGAGAGAGAGAGAACAATTATAAAATCCTCAGTCAAATACCACGAGTCATCTCATCAGCCCTATCATTTTCAGATTTAGGGTAGTATTATCAAGCATGATCATTATAGTGAGGCTGTCTGTCTGTAGAACAAGATTCATTGCTGGTTAGAAGAATGGATGCAAGCCAGAGATGCCATAGCTATTCCCTTCAGAAAGTGAATGTGGCGCTCTGAAACTTAGGCAAGCCCCCAGGAGATCTTGCAAATCATATATTGTCTCCTGCTTGGAGAAACAGAGTTTGACAGTTCATTTACCTTGACTTTCAAGAGGTTCTGTTTAGATACTTTCTAGGCAGGCATAAAATCAAATGCCCTGTATTTCAGAAGACAATTTCCCTGATGCCTTAGATTGCTGACTATACAGTAACTAGTCAACACTGTAGCTTCAGAAAAGGGAAGGACTTTGTTCTCTAAAGCATCTTCCTGCAGTGCCCACCTTGTCCTCCTCACAACTCACAAAAAGAAGCCGGTTTCCTACTGGAATTCTCAGCTGTAGCTCAGTCCCACTGTATTTCTGGAAGGTCCATTAAAATGCACCAAATAGAAGGTGAAAACCAGCCAGACTCAAACAAGAGTGATGAGTTGCTATACAAACAAGCTTACTGAGGAGCTACTTTGGGATTCTCAAATTTGTCTTTCAAACCAATTTTCCCTTCTTCTTTTTGACTATTGTGAATTCCCATTTGGTTTGGCATGAAGTATGACTTCTGATACATGTTGGCCCCCCTTGCCTCTCATGTACATCATTTCTACTTTACATTTGTATGATCTCTTCTGGCTCTGGAATCTATAACTGGTTCGTGCTACTGCCAAGGAGCAAGAAAGCATGAAGGTAAAGAGGTGGATATTTTCTTGGTTCTCTGTCTACGATTTCCTATAGAATTGATAAGGTGTTTGTGTGGGACAGGGAAGGGGCACCTTGTGTGTGCAAGCCATAGGCTGAACAGATGTGAATTAGTCTCTGTTCAACACCATTTCCTAAGGAATGTAAGTCCTTTCTTGTGTACTCACAGCAGCTTGCCTGGGAGAGGAGACAAGACTATTCCCTGGAGACCAGATCTGAGGGAGTTTGTTTACAACACTTTTTGATTTAGCCAAAACTGAAAGGTTAAAAACTAATTCTTAGTAAGTTATGTATTTTTTCACAAAGTAGATTAAGCTTATGTGTATTCAGCTATAAATTCTGTTCAGGAGAGATTCATATACCACGTATTAGTTCTGCTCCCTATAGGGTGTAGGTGTAACCTTTTCCTAAGGACACCAATAACATTGTCCCAATTTCTGCAGCAGACAGTAAAGCACCTTTGTCCACATCCCACCTCTGTAGACTCCTGGTAGCCCATTTTCATTCTGCTGATTGTTTCCCATTCCAACACTCTTATGAATAATTTATTTTTTCCATCTGTAAATGCCCAAGTTCCCATGTGGCCTGGGCTTCTGAAGAGAGCCCTGACTTGCCTTCTACATTGTTCAAGAAGCCAGCTGCTGGTATTACTTCTATTGTAGAAAGGACTTTGATGTGTCTGCAGTTCCTACTGGAGTTTCAGGACTCTGCTCTGCCTATGTTCTTTGCTGAGATCTTTGTTTCTCTTTTGCTGGGGTGAAGGCAAAGAATTCCCTTCCTAAGTTGCAGAAAACCACATGTAGCTAAGCATCCTTTCCAAAGTCATTAATTGAAAAAGTATTTCCATCCTATTATATCTAATACCATGAGTTAAATGTCAATGGCACCATGACATCTCAAATCAACTCAGTATAATGAAAGGTTCCCTTAAATATATCTTGTTAAAATGCTTTAGCATTTTCTAATTACCTCACACACGTTTTTTTATTTATTTTAAAATATTAATTAGTCAGGACTTATGGCATGATTCTCATCCTGCACGTGAAACAATCAAGTTTAAAAAGGTACATTATTGTATCATGTTTAAGTTTAAAAACTGTTGTCTCAAAAACAAACAAACAAAGAAAAAGCTATTGTTTCCTAAAACTTAGTTGACGATTCTTGCCAGATGTGCTTATAGAAAACAATTGTGTGAAACGATTTCTGGCAAATAAAACCAGGCAGCCCTGGGGGAAACAGGCTATTTAGAGGATCCCATTGAAAACCATTTTGTGAAGTAAGTGTTCTCTAATGCATCTATTTTAAAAATCTGAAATTTCAAACAAGACATATCTACTGAAAATAAGTACCAGGAACAATCATATTTTGTCTACTTAATCATCTTCTGTTTTTCTCCTGATTTTTGGTATGCAAGCTAGCTGAGTCTTGATATATATAAAAGACAACAGAAGAAAAGGTAGACTATACGCCAACAAACACTTGAACACATACAATCTGTATCTAGCCATTGGTTAGCTGCTTCTCACTGTCATGGAAACTCTCCTTCCTAGAAAACTCGCTGATGGTTCCAGTAAACCTTTGCCTTTTCACCCGTTTGGCTGTTTAACCCCGACTCACCTGCTGTCCCCAGCACTCTTGGGGACACACTCCTAACCCAACATGAGTGTGTGTAACAGCTTCCCTTCTACTTCCATGTAGCATCCTCTACTGCAGTGTTGTCCCTCCAGATGTGGACGCAGCAGGGCCGCTGACTCAGCCTGATGACAGATTATCATCCCCAGATCTCTATTAAAATAACTTGGTCTGTTGGTTTCCTTTCTCCTAAGCTGAAATGAATGCCTGACAAAACAACGACAGGAGGAAAGCATGATATTGGTTCATGGTTTCACAGGGCATGATTGTGCCATCACACAAGCAGAGACATCACAGTAGAGCAGCTCAGACTGTGAAGCAGGAACTCACAGCTTTGGCTTGATCGTGTGATTTCAGACAGGAAGTAGAGAAAGTCAGAATCAAGGAAAGGCATACCCTTCCAAGGCTCTCCCATCTTTGACCTACTTCTGCATCACCATCACCCCAGCCCTCACCCCTAAAGGTGCCACAGGCTCCACTATCGTGCCCCAAACTCAGGGCTGAGCACTCAAGGCATGAGCTTGTGAAGGACAATTCAAATTCAAGTCATGTCTCACAGGAAAACAGAATAAAATTTCCAGTTCTTGGACTCCACCATTCAAATTTTGATCTCAACTATCTGTTGTACAGTGTATATATGGTGTTTTTTTTTTGTTTTGTTTAGTTTTATTTTTTTATTCATAAGCTATTTGGATGTTGCTAACACTGAATAAAATGGAAACTGTGTGATACATTTGATGCCTGACATTGGACTGAGATCCTTGTTATGGATTGAATTGTGTCTCTCAAATTTCATGTTGAAGTTTTTACCTCCTCGTAATCTGACCTTATTTAGTGATAAAGTCTTTATAGAGATTGCCTGATTAAATTTAAGCCATTAGGCTTGCTACATTTTATATCTTAAAGGTGATCCAATGATTAATGTGTTGAAGGCTTCATCCTCCATTTGGCAGTATTGGGAGTTAATGGAAACTTAAGAAGTGTGGCTTAGTGTGAGGTATTCTGGTCACTGAGTTGTGCCCTCAAAGGGAACATTGTGATTCTCAGATCTCCTCTTGTTCTCTTTTACTTTTTCTGAGCCATGAGATGAGTGGGCTTTCTCTGCCATTTCTCCATTGTGGGTTTAGGTAATGTAGTAAGGTAACCAAATAAGTGGTTACCTTACTACATTACCTAAACTCACAGTGTCTGCAGACTGGATTCAACCCTTTGAAGCTATGGAACAAAACAAACCTTTCTTAAGGTGATACTCTAAGGTAACCTAAGGTGTTTTGTTATAGTAACAGAAAGCTGATAAGCTGATTAACACATGGGTAGGTACTAATGCAGTGCAAATTCTATTCTGACAAAAAGGGCAGAGAAAGAGAGAGAGAGAGAGAGAGAGAGAGAGAGAGAGAGAGAGAGAGAGAGAGAGAGAGAGAGAAAAGAATTTCACATCAGCATAAAGATAGCCCTCTATAATCCTTTTTTGTTGTTGTTGTTTCCCTCATATCCCCCAGGAATAACTTCTTTCTCAATACTTGATCTCAGACTTTTAGACTCTGGGACTATGCAACAACAATTTTCTGTTGTTTAAGCCATCCAGTTTGGGGCAGCTATTATGAGAGCCCTAGACAAAAGGTTTATCCTTAAAAAGCATGTTGCAATATTTCTTATTCTAGAGAACAGCTGGAATGACTAACTTGCCCCCAGTTTATCCCATAAATCAGTTCTGAAGAAACCAGAGCAGTTGGTCACCTTAAGCATAACATAAATGTGATATATGTATAAGGGCCACTGAACCAGAAATCCTAAGTTTAGACCCCATTTTTGCTCATTTTTGGCTGTATTGTTTTAATCTTTGCTCCTATACCTGCAAAAAGACCTAAGTCAGAGTTACATGCTGAAGACAGAATGGTTTGCACACACAAATGCCTCTAGCATTTCCTGACACAGAGTATGAGCATTGAGTAAATATTAATTAAGATCAATATTTCATGCATTATTAAAATCAGAAAATACTCAGATAATTTTGCTTTCATGGAGGTAAGACAGTTAAAAGAGCCATACCTCAAGTGCTAACATAGTTGAAGCCCTTACTGCTGTTCATTCATTCCAGTTCTGATTGTTCAGCATTGAGTGAGAAGCTTCTCAGAATATCTGCACCACTTGTCTAGTATATATCTACCATAACAGTGGACTCCGTGAATCAAAACATGGAGACATCCTGCATTAGCCAATTTTCTATTGCTGTGATAAAGTATCATGGCTAAGGGAACTTAAGGAAGAATGGATTTATTTGGAAATGGTTCCAGTGGGTTAGGAGTCGATCACCATCACAATCAAGCTGAGAACTCACATTAAGATTTTTTTTTACAATGTATTTTGATCATATTCCTTCCCCACCCTCAACCTCTCCCAGATCTTCCAACCTCCATAACCATCCAACTGCATATCCTTTTTCTCTCTTAAATAAAAGAGAAAAAGAAAAACATTAAAATAAACAAAACCAGTAAGATCCAAACAAACAGAAGTATATAAAGACATAGAGTCTATTTTATTAGCCAGCTACTCCCGGCATAGGCACTATCATGGGGTATGGTTGATATCCAGTGTCACTGCATTGTAGAAAACTGACTTTTTTTTCCTTTTGCAGCATTTATCAATGGCAAATAACTTCTTGGCTAGGGGTGGGACTTCGTGTCCACTCTACATGCTGGGATTTTGTTTGGTATGAACTTTTGCAGGTTGTGTGGGCATTGTCTCTGTCTGTGAGTTCATATGTGTGTCAGCCGCATTCTCATCAGAGAAGTTTCTTCTTGCAGTAGATGGTAATTAGTACAGAGACCCACAACTGGACAATGTGTAGAGTGAGAGACCTCGGAGTGCTCAGCCCTAAATGCGATATCTTCTTCAAAATCCTTCCCTCAAGGCTTAGGGATCTATGCAGAAAAGGAAACAAAGAATGTAAGAGGCAGAAGAGGTGGAAGATCCCAAGGAAACAGCATTTTCTGGAGAGCTCACACCTTAAATTATAAACAGGAAGCAGTAGATCAAACTAGAAATAGTTCTAGTCTTTGAACTCTGAAAGCCTATCGTGGATGACATACTTCCTCCAGCAAGGCCACACCTCCTAAGCTCCATGTACTGGATGGTTTTGTGTGACAACTTGACAAGAGCTAGAGCCATTGGAGAGGAAGGAGTTGAGGAAATACTTCCATGAGATCCAGCTGGAAGGCATTTTCTCAATTAGTCATCAATGGACTTGGTGGGGAAGAGCCCAGTCCATTGTGGGTGGTGTCATTCTTGTGCTGGTGGCCTTGGGTTCTATAAGAAAGCAGGATGAGAAAGCCAGAGGGAAGCAAGCTAGTAAGCAGCACTCTTTCATGGCCTCTGCATCAGCTCCTGCCTCCAGGTTCCTGCTCTGCTTGAGTTCCTGTTCTGGCTTCCTTTGAGGATGGACTCCAATGTGGAACTGTAGGCCAAACAAACCCTTCCCTCCTCAACTTGCTTTTTGGTCATGGTATTTTGTTTCAGCAGTAGAAACCCTAAGTAATACACCTCCTCAAACAACACAAGCTTGGGACCAAGTATCTAAAGAGACTATGGGAGACATTAATTAATCAAACCACCATGCACCCCCACCTCCAATAAGAAAAAGGCCTGATCTGGTGCACTAGTGAACCTTTAACTATTCCAAACAAAAAATGGAAAGATTCTTTCAAGAAAGAAGAATGGTTTACAAATAAAAATGTTAGATCTTTGAGTAAAGATGGAGGTTGGGGCAAGAACTGAAGAGGAAGTGCTAGTGAGCTGGGTTGTGAATGAAGAAGACCTTGTCAGGCCACTCCAGAGCCTTAAGTCGGTGATCAAGGCAACAACATCACATCCCTGGAGTATAAGAACAAGTTCAGACCTAGTAAGTGAGTGATCTGGCCTCTCTTGATTTCTCATTTTGACATATGGCTGAATCACATAGTTGACACTATTGTGCAGTGTTGTAGAAAATTATTTTAATGCGTGTTACATTTGTTAATGCTGTGGAACACTTGTTTAATGATACAAAGATGTGTTGTATCCTTTTGTATTGCATTGGTTTAACTCTGTGAAGCTGTGGTATTGTGCCTGTCTAAAATACCTGATGGTCTGATAAAGAGCTGAACAGCCAATAGTGAGGCAGGAGAAAGGATAGACAGGGCTGGCAGGCAGAGAGAATCGATAGAAGGAGAATTCTAGGAGGAAAAGAGAAAAGAGGAACGAAAGAAGAAGGAGTGAGGAAAGGAGAGGAGGACATCAGGGGCCAGCCATCAAGCTACCTAATTAGCAATGGGGTAAGACAGAAAGAAAGGTATACAGAAATAAAGAGAGGTGAAAGCCTGGAGGCAAAAGGTAGATGGGATAATTTGAAGTTAAGAAAAGCTGGCTAGAAACAAGCCAAGCTAAGGCTGGGCATTTATAATTAAGAATAAGCCTCCATGTGTGATTTATTTGGGAGCTGGGTGGTGAGTCCCCCAAAAGAGCAAAATCAATTGATAATACTTTGGCACCCAATGTGGGGCTAAAGTAAAAGAACAACAGTGAGAAGTCTTGCTTCCAGAATCAAACTTTTAACTCAGTGAAGATGGTGTGGCATTTTTTCCCTTCCTGTATTCCCCTAGTAAACCTCTGGCTCTGTAACTTTACTAATAAAATCAGTTGATTGTCAGTGACCTTTGTGGGATGAATGAACTTGTACACTTGTACACATGTACACACACATCTTTAATTCTTAAATTTTCTTTTCTTAGAATCTATATTACTTCAAAGAACTTATTGTGCCAAACCCTACGTATGACCCCTTGCACCCTAGAACATTCCTGGACTCATACTCTGCCCACACTATAGCTACAACTCCTGACAGATTTTGGCAGGCCCTGGCTCAGGCATGACTGGGAATATAGACTTTGAGCTAATGGGGAAAAACGGTTTTATCTGGAATAAAGGATTAACTGGTTTACTCTAGACTTCCTTATTCTAGCTGCCTCTTTATTGCTTGGTGTTTTATTGTGCCTGCTTTCTAAGTAGCCTTTGTTTTCTCCCTTCTGGGTTCATTTGCCCTCCTTTATATTAAACTGATTTGGGTATGAACTTACAGCTTTCTTGAATGTGCCTATACATGGCCCAATCATTACTAGGGAAAAGGTATCAGGGATTGCTACCCTGGCTGTATAAGAAAATCATACATGAAGTCAGCTGCATGGGATCACATAGGGAAATTGTGATTCCACAAGAACAGAAGGAGCACAGGTACTGTGCAAATGAAAAAAGAAACAAGAAGGATGAGAACCATTTCCTGGGGCATTCAGACTCATTATTTTGACCAGTTCTTTCCTATTACAGCACACCTTGCAGATCATATTTTCTCTTCCCAGTATAGTAGAGTGAAAGATAGAAAGGCTATGTGTCCCCCAGGTACCCCTCTACAATGTTCCTCCTTCTGCAAGTTTTAGTGCAGAGGCCACCTCTCCAAGGAAACAGTACAGACTCTCGCTCTCATATTTCTACCTGTCCCACTGATTTCATTAGAAATTTTGGGGTTGAGGTTAAAATGCTACTCCACTACATAAACCCTATCTGGAAATCTAGCTAACAGTTTTAGTCTTATGGGCAGTTGTGAAGGGCATTTAACACAGACAGTCTTGCCATGCAGTGAAATCAAGGTAGAGCCTTAGAAAGGAAGAATTGGAGAGTGGTGTCAACTGGGGTGGAGGGAAGGATGGTTTTGGCTTGGGGGCCACAGTGATATCTCCTGGCCTTTCCAGTAAGCACAGCTGATCTCTTAAATTGCCACTTCCCTTTGGCGTGGCTCTTTAATCTCTAAAGTGCTGACATTGTTCATTATCCTAGATATCAACAATATTCAATTGGTTTCTACAGGGATGTCCACTTCATGAAGCTGAATGTGAATGAGACCTTGCTGTAAGTGACGCACTTATCAAACCAAGACGTTACCATGTTATTCATTAGGCAAATAAATTAATGTCAGGCCTCCTTATCTACTGAGCCATCAAGGGACAGACCAGCTCCTTGACAGCATTATTTCATGAACATTTATTTGTGTGAGAGAGAAAAATTTCTTAGTGAAAGCCCATGGGATGTTCCATTGAATTAGAGCATTTTTTTTGCAGGGCAATGTGGTTTGCACAGTAGAGAGGGTGTATATGGTAAAAATCCATGCTTTTGTGCTGCCTGGATACCTTTGAGCCTCATAGGGCCCAAAAGGCCTAACTGCAGATCTCACTGAACTTCCTAAATCTAGTTCCTAGGCCACCTTGCTCATTGTATTACTAACTGGTAGAGCGGGGTGTCTTCCTGCCCTCTGTCTGGGCACTCAGCCTGATCTCCACTCCTGTGCCAGGCTGTAGCTGTAGAGGGACACACACAAGCCGATCCTTCTCTGGGAACCAGGGGTCACTCTTCATCTTTGGCTACATCCCCTAAGTTTTAGGGGCACAGGCCTACAGATTATGTAGTACCTCTTCTCTCAAGTCCTGGACTGTGGGTTCATGTGACTAATAAACTGATATTCCTCTCAAATGTATAGTGTCAAAATGCTATGACAGTTGGGGAGCCCGCATGGGACCAAACTAGGCCTGCTGTGGGATGTTAATGTATGTCCTGTGGGAGCCCTTCTTGGGTTCCTTGTGGCATTACCCAGCAGGTTTGCATAGAGGATGATTAGGACCATGGGCCTGAGTGCAGGTGTCTGAGATGGTCTGCACTTGGCTGTACTGGGGGATGGTCTGTATGTCAAGTTGCTCTGATTGGTCAATAAATAAAACCTGATTGGTCGTGGCTAGGCAGGAAGTATAGGCGGGACTAACAGAGAGGAGAAATAAAAGAACAGGAAGGCAGAAGGAGACACTGCCAGCCACTGCCACACTCTTGCTATGGCTCTAATAGCTCTGACCCCCGGACAACTTTATTTATTAACATACAATCAAAATAATATTTCAGTACAATTAGATTATCATCACATAGGCCCTCTAAATGTGGGTGACAGTTGTATGGCTTGAGCAGTTTGTGGGGCCACTGGCAGTGGGACCAGGATTTATCTCTAGTTCATGAACTGGCTTTTTGGAGACCATTCCCTGTGGTGGGTGGGGTACCTTGCTCAGCCTTGATAGGGGGGGGGGGAAGCTTGGTCCAGCCTCAACTTGATTTGCCAGACTTGACTCCCCACGGGAGGCCTTACCCTCTCTGGGGAGTAGATGGATGGTGGGGAGGGGAGGCAGGAGGTGAGCAGGAGGAGGGGAGGGAGGGGGGAACTGTGGTTGGTATGTAAAATGAAGAAAACAAACTTTTAAATAAAGAAAAAAATGCTATCTAGTATTAGATAAGATGGGACTCCATCCTTTACTATGGGGGTAATGAAGAAAACAAACTTTTAAATAAAGAAAAAAATGCTATCTAGTATTAGATAAGATGTGACTCCATCCTTTACTATGGGGGTAATAGGTGGTGATCAGACTTTTTTTCATTCACAGTAGCATGTTGACCTTGGAGATAACAAGATGGCAAGTCAAGGCTCTGACTCAATAACACTAATATCTGCCCCATTCCAAGGCTAGTATATCATATAATAAGGCTTGAGTGTTATGGACATGGAAGATCTTCAGGGCTGTGCAAATGTTACTCAGTTCTCTTTTTAGGACAGCTGTCTTCCATTACTGGAAGATACATAATGTTTGTGGAAGACACCGAGTTACCTGCAGCCTTCCTCCTACACCAGGTTGTGACACCAGCTAGAGCCTTCCTCCCACACCAGGCTACACACTGCCCGTGACATCAGCTGGGAAGCCACAAAGAAGGGACAAGGAGGAAGAGTGGACAAGAAGGTGGTGAAGTCATCTGAAGGCAGCAGAAGCAACAGAGTGGCAGTTTTCCTTTGTGATACTCTGAGGCATTTCCTGTGTACCTACATATCTGCACACAAAGTGCTGTCTGGGACGTGGTGCAGGAACTTTAGGGAGCTAGAGTCCAAAGAGAGAATCAGACAGAAGCCTCTGGGTGGTGGGAGGGGCATTATGACATAACTTGGCTGACAGATTGATGTGTCTTGTAAAGAACACACAAGCATGCAAAAATGATACATCTTTTGCTATCTCTTTTCCAGACTCGTATCTCCCAATCCAATTGCTTCATAAAAACCTCCTGGAGCTCTGCTGCTCAGTGATGACAGGGATTGGTGCATGCCCGGGATTTGGCACAAACTTGAAACAAAGGTCAGTTCTGTCAGCCACAATTTCTCTTCCAACTTGCATTCTGTGATATAATAATGAAGAAGTTTCTGGAAAGAAGCAGCATCTATACCAGGGCCATAGGAATAGGGAGGTGAGGTTATATGCTGGGTGACTGGAAGGGATTTGCCATATAAGGAAGTAGAGGAAGGGGGCTTGCCGGGGAAGGAGACAGTCAGTCACTCTCAAGGTGAAGGCAGTGAACCACTTGCCGATGGATAAGATGATCTGGAAGTCTACAGGGTACAGTCCACAGGAAGAAACTTGGGAGGATGGGAGAAGAGTAGCTATCCCTGGAAAATTTATGTCCTACTTTTAGGATGCTTTTATGTTGAAGACAATAGAGAAGCATTAAACTATTTAAACTGGTGTGTGTGTGTGTGTGTGTGTGTGTGTGTGTTATGGTCTTCAAAAAGCTCTCTGTGGCCATTAAGGGAATGAAGATTGTGCTGGCTGTTTGAAAACTAAGGGGGATGATTATGAGACTCCAAGGGAGAAATGAGCAATGGTCAGTCAGGAGCTGTGGCCACAGTAAACTAAAGAGGTGCGTGTAGTTCATGCACCCTCTGAACAGAAGTTCAGATTCAGGAGGGCTGGAGAGATGGCTCAGTGGTTAGGAGCATGTACTGCTCTTGTAGAGAACCTAAGTTCAGTTGCCAGCACCCAGTTTGTATGGCTCACAGCTGCCTGTAACTTCAGCTCCAAGGGGCTCAGAAGTCTTACAGTACACACCTGCACTACTACCTAACACCCACAGACCCACACACAGACCCACACATTCACTCATTCAGTCACACACACACACACACACACACACACACACACACACACACACACACACACACACACGAACATGCATGCACATACACAATTGTAAAACTGAAGTGGGATTCGGTTTCTACAGTGCGGAGGCGATAGGCTCGCTCCTACACCAACTTCCCACTGTGTAGTGGAATGGCTTACAGCCTGTCCTTGTCTTTGTCTAGCACTCCTTCCCTCTCCTGTACAAAAACAAAGCTGGAGCCAGGAGCACCAGCCTGTAATCCTAGTCCTTGGGTGATAGGAAAAAAAAAAAAAAGATCAAGACTTAAAGGTCATCTCTAGTCACATGGAAAGTTCAAGGCCAGCCTGGGCTACAGGGGATTTTGTCTCAAAAAAAAAAAAATCCCAAACAACACCTACAAAGACCTGCCCCCCCCCCAAAAAAAAAGCTAAAAAGAGATGGTTGGATTGGACATTCCATTGCTTTCAGCTTCTAACACTCTCTAATATATGATTCTGGAACAATTTGAGTGGCATCCAAGGAAATCTGGTTAGTGAAATCCCAAACGATCTCATTATGAAGTATCCCATGGATAAGAGCCCAGGACAGTTACAGCAGAACTTGAGGAGACTATTACTAGAGATAATAATAGTGTTTGTTTTTACACAACACTTTCATAGTTATAATCACCTATAATCTGCGTTAATCTTCATCATTGTGAGTCAGGAGTATAATGCTCATTATCCACATTTTAAGAAGGAGATCCAGGCATTGAAAGCTCAAAAGACTGCCCTGGAATCTGAGAGAAGCCATGTTGGTGTCAGGATTAGCACTGTGTCTGTGAGCCTGTGAGGTTCCTTCCAGACTGACCTCAGTCTTCTGGGTCATGTGTACATAATGACAACCTCTACAAGTCAGTTCATCTGGTCCTGAGGTTTACAGCCACCAAGGTCCACTTCAGCTTGGTTTATAAGATCAGCAGGAATAACCTTGAGTATGTACCCTCTTCTCACATAGTAAAGAAATGGTATAGGAAAGGATCCCAAGTAGAGTCACCTTGAGAAATACGAGGCCCTTGATACAATTACACATGAACAAATGTCTGAAGTTCTCATATTTGCTGTGTGGCCTGGTTTGCTTTCTCTTGATGTGATAAACACCATGACCAAAAGCAACCCGAGGAAGAAGAGTTTATTTGACTTACTTACTTTAATCATAATCCATCTTTGAGGAAAGTCGGGGCAGGAACTTAAACAATAGCGGAGGCAGGAAGCAACTGGAGGAAACTTGCTGACTGGCTTGCTTGTTAGGTTCAAGTTCAACTACCTTACTTCTCCCTCCCAAGACCACCTGCCAAGGGTGGCACTGCTCATAATGGCCTGGGCTCTCCCACATCGATCCTTAATCAAGAAAACGGAGGCAATCTGATGGGGGCATTTTCTCAGTTGAGGCCCCCTCTTCCCAGATGACCTTGGTTTGTGTCAACTTGAAAAAAAAAATGACTAGCACAATGTAAATTCTGATTGTTTCAAGGATCTTGGAAAACTTAATTCTTTATTTTCAGATTGGTTTCCTGGCTTAGAATGAGATGCTGTAAGAAGATAATTAAGGAAAGCTTGAAGCTCAAGAACCCTTTCTTATAGTTTCTTCCACCTTCTCCATCATATTGCAGCTCCCTTTGGGGGCTGGTGACCAATTGAAAGATAAATTTCTCCACAGACTTTGTATCCTTTAGCAGATGAATAAGACCATCATAGACTGTTTTTCTACCCCACCAATTTTCTCGCTTTGTCTGGCTGAATCTACTGCTCTCTCAGGCCCTTTGCCCCCTATTATATGTTCTATTCTAGCTGTTCCCTGATTGAGTGACTTTTATAGAAGGAAAGAAAGGAGAGGTTGAGAGAGAGGAGAGGTGATTATATATGCATATCATATAATAAATACCTACTGGGTACTACATTGTATAACTACTGTGTGTGTATGTGTCTCCTGGTGGTATTTATCTGTATGGTGTCTCTGTGTGTTATGTCTGTGTGTGTGTGTGAGAGAGAGAGCTCTTTGATTCTCAAAATGATGAAGTTATTATATGGGTGAATTCAAGATTATATGGGTAAATAAGGTGAGATTTTGAACCCAAGAATTTCTGACTGCAAATCCTTTCCACCTCAACACCCTATTTTAAAATCCCATGAGTCAGCTTGCTCTGGACTTTAAACATTCATTTGAACATAGAGATTATGCCCTACATTTGGGACCATCTCCTTGTCTCAAATAAATAAGTCTTTCTCCATCTAAAATCAAAAAACAATGATGGCAGATACCATTTACAGATACCATTTTCTTCAACATTCTAATGTTGTGTGTAGGCAAACCTGGATGGATTGAAGAACACTGCAACTCTCCCTTGAGAAATCATAGTCATTTCAAATGACAATTCCTCAGTCTCTCTCTCAGCCAACCTACAACATTCTGAGCCAAACCAAGACTCAAATGAACAGGATCATATCTTCTATAACTTCATCCTAACTACCTGAGTTTGTCATTAAATTTTGGTAAACTATTTTTTTGTAACATGAATCTTAAAAGGTCTTATAATTAAAAACCAAGCGCCAGATGTTGGGGTGAAAGCTGAAAGATCAGAGAAGCAGAACAGCCAGCTGCTAGCTTACCTCTACAAAATCCTCAGCCTCAAGAGAGCAAGTTCCTGTTTCCTCGTGCCTCTTATACCTTTCTGTGTGTGTCCTGTCATATTACTTCCTGGGATTAAAGGCGTGTGTCACCACTGCCTGGTTCTGTTTCATTCATGTAGCCCAGTGTGACCTTGAACTCACAGAGATCCAGACAGATCTCTGCCTCCCCAGTGATAGGATTAAAGTGTGTACCACCACTGCCTGACCTCTATGTCTAATTTAGTGGCTGGCTCTGTCCTCTGATCCCCAGGTAAGCTTTATTGGGGTACACAACATATCACCACAATTTTTCATCTAACTGGAATGGTTAATCACATAGATCTTACCACCCTGATTGAGCCTTTGAGTTTTAGGATAAAGCAGAATTTTAGATAAAGAACTGTTACATAATTTTTTGTACCTGTGTATGTGATAAAAGTAGAAGGGTGCTATGTGCAGAGAGAGGGGGGTATTCTGGGAGGAATCAGAGGGAAACAGGGGAGGCAAGGAGGGGAAAAGAGAGATGGGCATTGCAAATTTTCTGTCAGATACAGAGTCTAGACTCCTACCCGTCATATATCTGTGACATGAAAGCAGAAAAGAGACTATTTGTTTAAGGAAAAGCACAAACAGCAAGTGAGAAATGGCAAGGGAGAGCAATGGCAGGATGCAAGCAAAGTACACACACACACACACACACACACACACACACACACACACACACACAAAATGATCATCTGCAGGCCAAAGACAGAGGCCTCCAGGGAGGCTAGGCCTGCTGACATCATCTTGCTCTTGAACTACTACCAAGAAGTCAGAGGTTGGGTAAGCCACAGCATCCACTGTTCTGCTAACATGACCATAGTAAAACCATGTGTCATCTTCGTAGAAGTAGTTTCAGATGAAAGATGGACAGGAGAAGTAATTGTTGATACTATTCCCAAAAGGTAGAATATGCAAGTCTTTCATATTACTGTGATCAATCTCAATTTCTGCCCATCGGGACAGGGAGGTATGGGGCATAAATAGCTGCTAAGTTGGGACTACTCAGGGTGGTCATATATGGTAACCACTACTCACACATGACAGTTCAGTGTCTGAAATATGGCTAGTGTTATTAAGAAAAGTGTAGCAGGAATCTTAAAAGTTCTTATTAATAAAATCAGACCCGAGGCCAGTTATTGGGGTAAATACTGGAAGGTCAGAGAACAAACCACAGCTAACCTCACCTGGTCAACTTCTCAGCTGGTCTTGTTTTCTCAGACTGGAAGCTTCTGTGTCCTTACATCCAAATGGCTCTCAGCTGAACTGTGCTTCTCGAAAGCCTGAAGCTTAACCAGCCAAATGCTTAACCAGACAAATGCTTCTAGTTTCTGGTCCTCACGCCTTATATACCTTTCTGCTTTCTACCATCACTCCCTAGGATTAAAGGCTCGCTTTCTGGGATTAAAGGCATGAGTCACCATGCCTGGCTGTTTCCAGTGTGGCCTTGAACTCAGAGATCCCAGATGGATTTCTGCCTCTGGAATGCTAGGATTAAAGGCGTGTACTATCACTGCCTAACTAGTGGCTTTTCTGTTCTCTGACCCCAGATAAGTTTATTAAGGTACACAATATTTTGGGGAACACAACACCACCACAGAAAAGTAATTTTGTTTCATCTTAATAAGCTTGTCATATGTCTTAGTTAGGTTTTTAT
Organism: Peromyscus maniculatus bairdii; assembly: GCF_049852395.1. Lineage (NCBI taxonomy): Eukaryota > Metazoa > Chordata > Mammalia > Rodentia > Cricetidae > Peromyscus > Peromyscus maniculatus. The sequence continues at coordinate 69,994,954 of NC_134870.1, forward strand.
TGCTGCAATAAATACCATGACCAAAGGCAACTTGGAGGGGAAAGGGTTTATTTGGCTTATCCTTCCACATCACACTCTCTCAATGAAGAACATCAGGCAGGAATTCTAGGCAGAATTTTGGAGGGAGGAACTGAGGCAGGACTATGAAGCTTGCTCCTTCTGGGTTGCTTAGTTTACTTAAACACCCCAGGACCAGCTGCCCAAGGGTGGTAGCACCCACAGTGGGCTAGCCTGTCCCGTCCTTCATTAATCAAAAAAATGCCCCATGATGTGGGAGCATAGGCCACATAAACCCTTAACTCCACAAGCTTCTTTGGGTCACGGTCTTTTATCACAAACAAACCTAAATAATACATCATATTAGATGGTGTTGTTCCCAGTCACACGGAAATATGAAGTACTGCTTTGGTTTTGTTCGGAAGGCCTCAAGCAAGCCTGGCCATATATCACCAACAGAAGCTGCCTCAGTTAGTATCCTGTAATATTTTAGTAATATATTACCATTGCTTTGAAAATATTGTGGTGGTTTGAAAGAAAATGGCCCCCAAAGGGAGTGGCACTATTAGGAGGTGTGGCCTTTTTGGAGGAAGTATGTCACTGTGTGGGTGGGCTTTGAGGTCTCCTATGCTCAAGCTACACCCAGTGTCGCAATTCACTTCCTGTGGCCTGCCAATCAACATGGAGAGCTTTCAGCTCCTTTTACAGCACCATGTCTGACTATATTTTGCTTTGTTTCCCACCATGATGATAATGGACTAAACCTCTGAAACTGTAAGTCAGCCCCCATTAAATGTTTAACTTTATAAGCCATGGTCATGATGTCTCTTCATAGCAATAGAAACCCTAACTAAGACAATTGTCTACACTCATACCACCCTGACCATGCCTGATCTTCTCTGGAAATACTTACTTGATTTTTTTAAAGAAAAGAGCAGAGAGAATATTTTAGACATAGCAATTTTGCATGAAATGTATTTCCATACCTAAAAAAACAAAAAGTTTACAGAACTTCAAACCTGTAAGTCTTAGAAAGAGATGTTTATAAATTCCAAATTTCATGAAAGTGCATTGTAAAGTACACTTTATCCACACAGGCATGGACTCTATCAACAAGGACAGACACACAGAGCTTTAACACTCACAGGGATCCTCTCACAGATAACAGAAAGGAATGAGGGAACATCTTATATAAAAATGTTCTTGAAGATAAGCATTCAACCAGGAATACCAGTAACTTATGAAAAGCTAACACCATAAAAGCAAGCAGGGATGAGAGTATAATTTGAAAAGCTTTCAAAATAATATACTAAAATATTCTCAAGGAGATAATTGAGAAAAATCACATTTCTGACAAGAATCTGTGAAGCAAAAACAGGAGATTATGAAACAAGAGTAGGCAGCTATTTTAAAGATTCCATGTGGTAAAGTGGAAAATAAAATGATTTAAGAAAAATAACCAAAAAGCAAAATAGTAAGCTAAATGTTAAACTGAATATTTGGAAGCTAAAAACACAAAAAATAAAACCAAATGTAATATGAAAAAAAATCCAGAAAGTCTAAATCTAATGTTAGTATCTCATGCATAGAAATTGGCAAAAAAAAGAGAAGAGGCAATATTTTAAAATTATGTCTGAAAAAGTTCTCAAAGTAAAACAAACAGAATATGAGTTCCTAGGGTTGAGAATCTAAAGAGGATTGCCAAGTACAATCTTCCTAGACACTTAGATGTATAATGTTCGAACATCAGGGACACAGGAATTTATAAGCTGCCAGAGAGGAAAGGCAGACCATCTTAAAACCATGAGAACAGGGTGACAGCAGCCATCTCATCTGGCTAAGGTGGACTATTTCCTTTGTGGCTGAGCGTTGCAGTTTCATGTGTCAAATACCTTTGGAAATGAACACATAGTTACCAGTAGAACTTGTAATTGAACCCAGACGCTGGATCATAGTCAAGTGTTCTGTTCCCTACTCCACCAAGTAATTGCCATTTGATTTTGTATTTAACTAGAGAATGTGTGTTCTCCTTATATTCTACATATAACTCATTATATATGAAAATATTTTTTAAAATGACTTATTTGATTGAAATATATCAAGTAACTATTAATCTGAGGTGCATAGTTCATTTTAGCTGTTTAAAACATAATCTTCATTCCTATCTCTTGTGTGTGTGTGTGTGTGTGTGTGTGTGTGTGTGTGTGTGTGTGTGTATGTGTTTCTCTGCCCTCACAAAAGAAGAAAGGTTTAGCCAGGTAGCCACAGATGGGAATTACAGGATAGGTAGAAGATTTTCTTTCATTCCACCAGGGCTTGGGTTCAGAAAATGCTAAAGGTGCCACAGAAATGAAGTTCCTCCACGAAGTTCTATGCTTTGCTCCATTCACTGTGTATCACCTTGACTAAGATGAGTGGTGTGTCTTCTGGTGACCTTTCTTGAAGAGCAGAGATCACCCTCACTTCAAGGGGAATCTGGCTCATCTCCTTTCATAGGAATGTGCAACCTAAACAGCCGAGTCTACCACCCGAAGAATTTCTTTAGCATGTCATACCTCTTTCATTATTTATTCCCATGTATAGTAATATCTGATGCCTCCAAATGCTCGTGTTCTTCTCTTAGATCCTCTAACATAAAGTTTCTATTTCAAGCAAGAGAATTTGCTTGTTCTTTTATTCATTGTGCTGACTTTAATGAAGACCTCTGGCTGGAATGTGCTATGCCAGAGAAGATGCTCACCCATCTTTCAACCCTAAAGGACCACATAGGGGTGTAGTGTATATATTCTATGAAGTCATATTCAGCCTGTAATAATTGTGTTTTCTCCTTTGTTCTCCTAAAAAGCTGACTATGTAATACATTAATAATATTTATATAACATTTATATTATATGTATATAATATTTAATGGCATTTTCTGAATCATACTGACAGCCTTCCTGATCATACTAAATCTTAGTATATACCTATTACTTTATATATGGTAGCAAACTTTACCCACACAATAAACAGAACCATTAAAAACTCCCTGTTAATAAGGAAGAAAGCTGAAGTTAAGGACACTAACTCACTAAAGACCAGGAAGCAAATGAGTGTGAAGGCTGGGACAGAGCAATGAGAGCAGAACAGGACTGGACAGTTAGGCAGTGTACAGAGGAGCCTGGCAAGATTTGCCATTCAACCCAATCCCTCTGCTCGACAAGCCAACAACGAGCTCTGCACAAGGGTGGGGTTGTCTTTTTCTAATTTGCCAAAGGCGAAACCTAACCTGTCAAAGGCTTCCTGGGGGCCATGTTTGTCTAAATCCAAAACCCGCACTTCACCTCCTGGTATTCCAACCTTCATTTAAAGGATGAAACCATGAGTCTAAAGAAAATTCAGTGATTTCCTGGAATTTACAGAGGTCACAGAACCTGAATTTTCAACCCTCTTTATTTTATTTTTTGTTCTACTTGTATTGCTTCTCACCCAGTGTTCGTTGCTTTATGATTGTGTCATATGTGTTTCATACTCCCAGCAAACTGTGCATGCCTTGAGGTCAGTACCATATCCTTTACTGTTCCAGCTCCATGTGCCCCATACTCAGACACAGCAAGTCTCATGGATGTCCCTTGACAGGAATGGAATATTTCTCAAGAAAATATTGCTGCATGGCCTGACAAGGACCTCTGCACCTGCAGTGATCTTGGGCAATGGACATGTTGGGAATATGTTGGGAGTCTACTGGTCTATAGTCACCACTCTAGGAATTAAATGATACCGGCTCCCTACCAAGGAGTAAATCTAGCCTATTTATGGTCCCTGTTCTTTTCACTGGCTTTCAAACAGTAGCAGCTCTTCTTAGGAAAAATCTATTTATTCTGTTCTTTCTTCCCCATGACTACTTCATTCTTTAAAGTAGTATAAAAAAGGTATGAAGAATGATCATGGAATCATGCCTCGGAGATTCCAAGAATAATAACTTGTCCTGAAAGGTTAAAGTCTGTGATAAATAACATAAGCTCCAGGCATGTTTATGGAGTCAGGAAAAGCAATATTATTTTTAGATATCTACATGTACACATTTATATTTTGAGTAAGAATAAATGTAGGTTTCTAGCATGTCACATGCCTGGGGTGCCTGAGATGATGGTGGTAATAAGTCGAAGGCCTGAGAATGGATTTCTGGCCTACCACCGAGTCTAGCACTTCTCCCCTCCTTTAGCTAATGTGTCCTGGGGTGTGAAGGGTCTGAGGACCCCTAAGTTGCCATCAAAGAAAACTGCATTAACATTCCTTCAGCTATACATGAATGCTAAGCCAGATAACGGCTTCATCAGGTCTTCACAAGTAAGGTATCTTGGTGAGTTAAAATGAATTTTGCTATTTGTCCTTTAGAAGGTAAGAAGAAAAGGTTTTATCCTGGCCAGGTAAAAAACTCAATAAATTCATCCCCACTTGTGAAGGAAAAAGGATCGAGACACTCAGTTCTGATCCAACCCATAGGCAACTGCAATGACCCTCAAAAGGAACTACCTTCCCAAAATAAATGACTGCTCCACTGGAGTTAAAATTAGACACACATCAATTTTGGAGCTTGATACAGAAATATCTGGCAGGCAGGCTGGAATCCAGAACTTTTAACAGAAATGATATCTTCCCAAATACCTAGGACTGAAGGAGTAAAGTCCTCATGATTCTTTGCAGGTTATCTTCTGTCCGTGTCTTATAATTAACTACAACCTAGCAGGCTTTGGGGCATAGGCAGAACTGCCCCTATTGATGGTTGTAGTTTCAAAATGAACTGGCACAAATGCAAAATAATTTCTTTTTACAATAATGTTAATTCCTGGCATCTGTAGAGTTGCTGTGCTAATATATGATTCACTACCTCATTTATCCATTTTGGAACAAATATTGATTGCTCTCCACCTAATACTTTGGGCTCATTTATCAGCATGTCCAGCAGGGTGCTGAACCTAAGTAGTTCTCTGACTAAGATATGGAAGTATTGCTATCTTCCAGTGAATAAGGAAACCGAAAAGTTGAAGTGACTTCCTAAAAACAAAAACCTGCCGCAGCCTCTAAGGTGTGATTTCCTTTTCTCCTCATTCTCTTCAAGCAGACTAGCATCGTGGCCGTTTTCAGTGGAGTCATACCAATGCTGCTGTTATGGATTTTACCAAAGGTACTAAAGATACACATATACTCCCTGGATTTCCCTTGTGGAAGACATTAAATTACATTTTGTAACCAAATTTATGGTCCACTCATTGGAGTTATGTATTCATTCTCTCATTCTCCTTCTTTATCATTTTTAAGATTTTTTTTCATCCTGAAGTCCTTTATAGATTGAAAAATCTCTTTCAAATAAATGAGAAACATTCCCACGGCTCTTTAATGACCCCAATCCGCACACTGGGTCAATACAAGTCTAGATTCTCACCACAACTTTAAGGTTGGATTTTCTGGGAAATACTTGGCTATTTCACTGTTCTATGAATTTCAAGAAATGTATATGTTCCCCAGAAGCATATCTCTTGTATCAGAATCAGAACAAATTGAAACATAGCAAAGGCATTTTTTTTTAAATGCTGATCTTAAAATCCTGGAATCTATGGAGCAAAACTATCATTTCCGGCATTGAACTTCCCATCTATAATGAGAAGTTAAAAAACAAGTTTGAATATAGATCCTGTTTATGTCTCTTGTTTTCAAAGTTATACTGATATTCATTTCTCTAAACTATTGATTTTGATGTACTCTGAACTCTGTCTTGCTTTATGGAGAAACATAGAGAATGATTCTTATGTTTAAAACAAAACTTTGTAAGATCAACATTTCCTCTTTGCTGAAGGTCTATGGAGGGTGTGGAAGTTGGACTTACTGAATAGAAGTTGTTGGTGGCCAGCACGCATAGAAGCCCGGAGGACCACTGGATGCATGCAGACAGCCAAGTCACAGCCACCTTCTATGGAGGATGTGTTCCATCCAGTTGACGCTCCCAGCTAAGTCCTTAGACAGCATGATTATGATGCTGCTACCCAGGTTTCTCCTCTTTATTTCTTAGGCCCCCTATTCAGGTCTTGTATCAGATACCCAACTGCCTTGAACAAATAACATACCTGAAGGAAGATTTCCTTTGAGGTCAGCCATTGCCTGGTCATGGAGGACAGTAATAGAGACTCTAGATGTTTCCCTCTTTGTCTCCCTTTCTTGCTACAAATTATCTTCTCCAATAATCTCCTATATGGAGATGATAGTTTTTTTAATCACAGAGTATTCATTGTTTGGTTTCAAGAGTTTCTCTCTTCCTGTCCTTATGAATCTGTGTATGTCTCTATAGGCAGTCTTGTACCTAAGAACAATTTCTCTCCTAAAAGTAGAAAAGCATTTGGGTTTACTTTAGCTATGAAGAGAAGACATGGGGTGTTAGAAATAGGAGAAGGATGTCATAAGCATGCTGAGAGGATGCTTGACAGAGACCATTAGCACTTCCAACAAGAGTTGATGTTACTGCAATGCTGACATTCACTGCCTTAATTTACAAAATAAAATAAAAATTGTTTCTTTGCGAAAAATGAAAATAAAGGAAAAACAGGGGGAACAAGGAGAGAGAGAGAGGGGGGCATAGGTATTTTTCATGTCTATCAACCCCCAGAATGATCAAATAAACCCGAAAACATACATGCATGAACTGATGTAAAGTTATTCCGTGCTTGGCAGTACCCTAAAGAATCCAAGAAAAGTAGTAATCTTTGTTGTTTTCCCGATGTGTTTACTAACTTATTTGTGTGTATATGCATATTCACATGTGGGTGAGGAATGAACACATAACTAAGTGTGTGTGCACACATGGGTGTGCACTGGGGCTAGAAAAGGAGCCAGGTGTCATCCTCTCGTATTCCCCTCCTATTCCTTTGAGACAGGGTCTCTCCTCCCTGACCCTGGGACTTGTGTCTTCTCAGCTGGGCTAAGCCATCAAATTCCAGTGATGCTCTTATTTCACTTCCTATAGAGCAGAGGTTACAGGTATGGGTGGAAGTCTGACTTGGGACACAGAATAAAGGGATCTGAGCACTCTTGCCCATGATTCTACAGTAAGTGCTGTTAACTACTGATATATCTCTTTAACTCTTGTAAACTGTTTGAAATAAATATGTTCACTCTAAAACTTTGGAAACTGACATAAATTTTCAAGGGAAGTGATTAGCTCACAGTTAATATAAACATGACAAAAACAAGCAAATATGTCCACACACCAGCATAAACATCAGACTGCAAAATCTACTCACAAAGATTGCATGTTGTATAAATATCACACAAATACTATAAAATGACTGTGTTTACTAATCCAAGTCTTAAAATATTAAAAGCTCTAGAAAATATCTTCAACGAACAGGAAAGTAAAAAATATTAAGCGATAATGACAGATATCTGGATTATTTTCAGGATGTAAATATCCCAGAAATCATTGTCATTCATAGAACATGAAAAGGTGTATAGTATATGAAAACACATTTTTTGTTACAGCTGAAGGAGAAATGAGGTTTGAGAGACACCTAACTAGCCTGTCATCTACAGACATGGGGATGTCTTTAGTGGGAGACAAGATATAAGCACATACTCATTTGGGGCAAAAGTTGGTAGAAAATGATGAAAACATGTAATTTAAAAAAATGTAATAAAACCAATATTTTCTAGGAGTAGTGTGAGAGGACAGAAACAAAGTGCGCCCTAGACACAAAGCCTGCCAAGCTCTTTTAACATGACTCATGTTGTACGTTCATCAAAACGATGGAAGAAAAGTGAGAGAGAATAGAAAAAGCTGCCACGAGTTCAGGCCTGGGGGAGGAAAGCAATGGAAACTACCAGCCAGGCACAGGATTCTATCTTGATTCTGCTTCTCTGTCTGGCTTGGCCCCACAGAATAAAGAGCTTGGAGAAATTCATGCTGTACTCTGAATTTTATGGCCCAGGTAAAGATATAAATCCAGCTTGGGAGTTGGGGGTAAAAGCAGAAAAATCCCTTTATTCCTTGTAGAAGAAAGGCCTATAAAAAGTTTGGGACAATAGACAGCCTTGACCATCAGAAGAAGTGGATCATATAGACTGTCCCACGTGCATGACCAGGGGACCAAGCATTTTCTTGGGCCAAGGCCAAATCAGGACAACAGGAATACTTACTTCCCTCCTGTCCAGACTAGCAAGTGCTGCATTAAAATAACAGCAGTTTGTGGGCAGAGGAGGGCAAAAACATCCAGAGAAAGACTCCTGAGTTTGGGGCACAAAACGGAACACCAATCTTAATGGTGAAATGGATGTTAAGATAATTAATCTAACAAAATAAGTCGCCGAGCCATGTACTCGCTAGAGGAATTGAAGCCAAGAGTAAATTTTAACCACAGAGGTCAATCACAGCATAAACTCAACACTAGCTGATTGCAAATGTCTATCATAACTGTGAAAATCACTGAAAAAAAAACCTACTTCCTATTCCTATTTTTCAACATACTCTTTCTCTTAGTCTCTGTTGTCTTATCCTGATACTCATCTTCAAACATTAAATTATGAAGCAGAAATCAAACTACCACTCCCAGGAGAAGCTCCAGTTAGTAAAGCCAGACTCAGAAATGACCCAGGTGCTTCACTTACCAGACAAGCAATTTAAATAACTGTGATTGATGTGCCACAGGATTAGGAGAAAGCATGGAGACCAGGCAGATATGTATAGTAACTTTTAGGGAACAAATGTAAGAATGGAAACAGTAAGATCAAATGAAATGCTAAAAAAGCTAAAGATGAAATTAAATCAGGAAATGTGTTCATTGGAATTATACAAAGAATAAGTACTGGGAAAGAAATTAGTGAACTTCCATATATGTCAGCAAAAAGTAAAGAAAGTTGAAGAAAAAAACTGGAAAGGAAAAGTCAGAAGGAGACAAGTACCCCCAAACTGTGGGACAATATCAAACAGTCTATGTACATATAGAAATAAATACTCCAGAAATAAAATAAGAGAATTAGTAAAAAATTGGAGGCAATATAAATAAAGTAAAAGAATATCCAAACTTAGCAAAAACAACTGAGTCATAATTGAAAAGGTCTTCAGAGACTACCAGTCATGATAAGTAAATAACCCTACACAATTCATATTTGAACTGTTTGGAATCAAAATTGAAGTGAAAATCCTGAAGGGAGCAGGAGTGAGACAATAGAATACTCTAACATTACATACATGGGAAAAAGATAAGATAGACTGGAGACTATGTATTATCAATTATACAAACCACACAACAATGGATAACAATTTCCAAACACTCCTGTTTTAGTTAAAGTTATTATTGCTGTGATGAAACATCATGACCAAAAGCAACTCAGGGAGGGAAAGGATTATTTCACTTACAGTTCCATGTAACTGTCTGTCTTCAAAAGCACTGAAGGCAGGAACTCAAACAGGGCAGGAACCTAGAGGCAGGAGCTGATGCAGAGGTGGTGAAGGGGTGCTGCCACTGGCTTAACTCCCATGGCTTGCTCATCCTTGCTATAAGAACCCAGAACCATATGGCCAGGGGCAACTTCACCCACAATGGGTTGGGCCCTCCCATACCAATCACTAATTAAGAAAATAACTACAGGCTTGTCTACAGCTGGATCTTATGAAGGCATTTTCTCAACTGAGGCTCCCTCCTCTAAGATTACTCTAGCTTGTGTCAAACTGACATAAAACTACTCAGCACAGCTATCTTAAAAAAGAGAGAAGTCAACATAAAGTCCTTTACTCAATCAAAATGCCTTTTTAAAGCAAAGTTGAACAAACGTCAACTCCAAATGGATCAAAGACTGTTGGGTGCCATTTGTAGCTAGAGTTTTCCTGTGTCCAAGACTGCCGGTGGTCAGGACAAATCTCTCTCACCCTCCAGTCCTGCAGCCACTCAGACCCAAGTAAACACACAGAGGCCTATATTATTTACAAACTATATGGCCATTTGCTCAAGCTTATTACTGAATAGCTCTTACACTTAAATTAACACATAAATCTTATTTATGTTTAGCCACATGGCTTGGTACATCTTTTTTTTTTTTTTTTTTTTTTTTTTTTGGGCGGTGGTGGCTAGCAGCATCTCCTGACTCAGCCTTTCACTTCCCAGAATTCTCTTCTCTCCTTATCCTACCTACTTCCTGCCTGGCTACTGACCAATCAGCATTTTATTTATCAGTCAATCAGAGAAACACATTCACAGCATACACAACATCCCACAGCAACCCAAAACTACTAGATGAAAACATAGGGAGTACACTGTTAGATATAGTTCTAGGTAAGGGCTTTCTGAATAGGGCTGTACTCATTCAGAAGCTAAGGCCAATAATTGACAAACAGGACTGCATCAAATTAAAATCTTACACACAACAAAGGAGACTGTTAAAAAGCATTTGAATAGATATGCCATTCATAGATAGGACTACTCCAACAAGCCATAGACTGTTAAGCTAAAAGCCCAGTGCCAGAGTATGATACCCCCTATATGAATTGGCCTTGGAGTTCCTTTAGGTTCCCAAACAACACAACCCATTGCCATTGTTCTTGATGGCCCACTAGATGGTAAGATACTATTGCTGAAGTGAGCATACACTTTGGTTGCAAGACATAAAGACATTCAGCTGGAACTGAGATGGAAGTTTCCTCTGGCTAGCTTCCATCATTCTGGCTATGGAGACTACTGTGAGTGAATTCTCATTAATATCTGACCTAGCTATGGACCCTGCATGCAATGATACTAACGGTCCAGGCAATATGGGAACTGGTACAATATGAGTGGCATCATTATTATGGGTATTACCAGCCTCTTTTTTTTTCTTTTTACTAGATTTGACACCTACTCTACTGCAAGAAGAGTCATGTTTGACATGGTAAATCTGGTCACAACCTATGTCTGGAAAGGTCATAGGTCTTGGAGGGAGTGCTAAGACTGTCTTCCTAAATGGAAATGTTGTCAAACTGCTTTCCAAACCCTTATGTTTCTTTCTGTGCATTAGTGTAGCTTCCAGCCCTGGGAAGAGCTGCTTCTTTCTGTGATGAGTGTCTGTAAACACAGAGGCTTCGTAAGAGAGTAAAGTGATGAGAATAAGTGATTGCCAAGTGTTCAGTTCTTCTGTATCGCTCCCCTCAAGGCTCAGGGAACGTCATAGAAGAAAGAACAGGTAAAAATATAAATGATGAAAGATGGGGGAGTGCTCTGAAATGCTGTTTTCTAGAAATGACATGGCCACTGAACCAATGAACACACAGGAAGGACCAGCGGTCACCTGCATAGGATCTATCGTCACCAGATGGTGCTCATTAACATTCCATTATGAATGGTGGGGGCGGTCATGAGGCCCCACCCTTCCTGGGGAGATAGAGGTGGTTTGGGTAATGAGAAACACATTCTTTAGTGGTATGACCACAGATATGATGCTCTTGGTTAAGTAAATAAAGCCTTTAACCAATGTTCATGCATGCAGTGAGACATAACACACACACACACAAGTGAATATGCATGCACACATACATACACACACATATATGCATGCATGCACATATGCAGTCACACACATGTAGGCACACTCACACCCAGAGAAACACGGAGAATACATGAAAGCAGGATGGGGGCTTGCTGGGAAGAAGGGACTTGGTAATAATGGGAAAAGGTAAGAGAGATAATGGAAGATTAATCAAAGATAGATGTCATGTATATATAATATATATGTATATGACATCATAAATGGCTAAAAAGTAAAGTTGGAATAGGGGCTGGAAGGCTAACTTGTCACCTGAGGTCAGATGCCTAGCATTTATGTAAAATCCAGTCATAATGGCATGCAGCTATAATCCTGGCACTGAGAAGACAAAGACGAGAGGATCCCTGGGCCTTCCTGGCCAGCCAGCCTACCTGCTTTGGTGCATTCCAGGTTGACTGAGAGGGTCTATCTCTGAAAATACAGAGAAGGGATTGAGGAGAACTTCCAATGCCGACTTCTGTCTTCCATGTGCATCTGGACACATATTTATTGTGCAGTAAAAGCTGAAAGAAAGAATGTTTGGAAGAAACAAAAACTAGAAATTCATTGCTAGTAGTTTTACACAGTATTTCTTAAAATTCATTTGGCTGAAGGAAAATAATGGCAAAGAATGATGTGGATTCACAGGAAGAGGTGAAAAGCGATGGAAAATGGAAACTATCAAATGGACAAATGAGAAATTCAATTCGTTGATATTTTTACTACTCTAATGTCTATCAGAGGCAAAGTTATCGTTTTGGGTTTACAAGAACTAGTACTAGCACAACATGATAATTAAAGCATAAAGATAAGGGGAAAGAACAGGGGTCTAATAGTGTGATAAACTTGTACTGCACATGAAGTGCCATGGTATAATTTGAAAGCAGTTTGAACTAGTTAAATATGTACAATGCAAATCCCAGGGAAACTACTGAAAAGCAAATTTAGAAAGAGGAAAAAATAACAAGCTAATAATATAGATAAAATATAGAGTCAGTTAATCCCAAAGGAGCAAAAAATAAATAAAGGCATTTGAGGCATATTGAAAACAATTAGATGTTTATCAAAAATCAAACATATCAACAACAGCACTAAATACAAATGGCCTACACAGTAATTAAAGATTAGATATTCAACTATATACTATGAGAAACATTTTAACTATAAATACATAGATTAGGAGAGAAAAGATGGGAATCCTTGTCTAGCAGCCACAAGGTCTTTGGTTCCATCCCTGGAACTTTGAAAAATAAAAGAAGTATTAAAGCAAGATAGCTCATATACAAATAAAAGCACCGAACTAAAGAGACCATTTTTATATTAAGAAGAGCAGCACATTACTAAAGATAAAAAGAGACATTACATAATTGTAAGGAGCCAATTCACCAATAATATTTAACAATCTTAATGGCAAATGCAGCTAAAAACAGCCTCAGATACATAAAAGCAAACACCAGTAAAGCTTAAAAGGGAAAGGGGCAAACCCACAATTGCATTTCGAGAATTTACCATTCCACTCTCAGCTGTCAGCAGAGGCACACAGAAAACAATAAGGGCGTAGAGGACCCAAAGAACAGAATTAACCAACTCGACATAATTGACACTAAGGGACTACACATCCCAACAGCATCACTGTAATCTGTTGAAAAATTGAATTTGTAATGAAAACCTTTAAAATAAAGGGATCTCCAAGCCCTGTCTGTCTATTGGAAGGTTTCCTTAAGAAGCATCCAAAGGCTACTTCAGAGCATTTCAGGCTGAAGGAAAAGCGTCCGACGAAAGGAGGAGATGAAGAAAAGCATAGTGGCTACAAAAGCGGAAGCAGATGAACCTGATAAGCACGATCTTGGCAAAACAATCAACACATATAATTGTAGGGAAAACAAGCTGCAGCTGCAGAGCTGGGACAACAGACTCCGACAAATTTTGGTCTTGTTTAAAATGTGCTGTAGCTTGGTGTGTGTGCACCTGAGTTTGAACATGCTCCTGTGTGTGGGGGGTGGGTGGGTGTGGGGGGGGGGGTGGGGGTGTGTGCGCCCTTGGAGGCCAGAGGTCAACATCATCTTCCTTAGTTGCTCCAAATCATGTCTTGAGATTGGAATCTCACTGAACCTGAGCCTGCCAATGCAACCAAAGCTTCTGCCTCTTCTTCTCCAGAACTGAGACTCTAAGCACCTGCTGCTGCGCCCAGATGTTCATGTAGGTGATGGAGGCCCAACTTCCTGTCCTTCTGCTTTTGGACACTTCATTGACAGTCACACTCACAGTCCCTAAAGTTTTTGAATTATTCAGAAAGTAGGTGAACACTTGCATCTTCAGAATTTATTACAAACACTTGTTCAGATACCCATGGCAAGCATGAGTTTGCATGTGTATGAAAAGTAAAATGAAGTATAAAAAGGAAACTATCAATCCAACAGATAATAAGAAAAAAATGGAGAAAAGAGCAAGAGAGGTAGATGATATAAATACCCAAGAATTTACTAGTAATGACAATAATCACAGATGTCCTAACATTTCTCTTTAAAAAACAAGGATTAGTATACTGAACTAATTAAATGGATTATTATACTGAACTATATTAAATTCAGTTAATGGCTATTTATGAGAGCTATGTATTAGAGGTGGAGAGAATTTGAAAAATGGTAAAAGGTGAAAAAATCCATCAGCTATTCACTAACCTACAGAAAACCCATGAGACCATGGTGGAAGTCACCAGAATTGCTTCTAAAAAAAAAAAGAGCATTGTCAGAAACAAAGCCAATCATTTAAAAAAAAAAAAAAGATTCAACCTGGCAGGTAAACACAAAACATTTCAATTTACTTGCCCCTGACAAGAGAGCCTGAAATGTAAAACACGCAAGTCTGATATGACTATCAAGAGAAATGAACAGATGACTTATTATAGTGGGAAGTTTCAACACAACTCTCTCGTAACAGTGGATCCAATGTTCCAATAATTAGGATAGTCAAAAGGCACAAAAATCTTCTCTGTGTTCTTTCTTTTTTTAATTGAAAATAAGAAGCTTTATTGGTTAAGCAATGTGTTTGTCACATTGACTTAATATCAAGCTGTTTTGTTTTTGTGATGTTTAAAATCAAGCCATATGTTGTATAGTAATATCTATGTTGCACATGGAATGTTAACCTTGAGATATTTTTGAATACGACCTTCATCACCCCATTGCAGATCATAAGTTTTAAGTGTGATATTAGACCTACAGTTGGTAGGACAGCCAAAACCATTTTATAGCTTATCAAATATTTATTAATAATAGTTTATTGTTTAGAAGCAGTTTTTTTTTCAACTTTTGCTGGCTAGTCTATATTACTGCTGACATTAATATATTCTTAAGCATTATCCCCTGTAAATATAAGCCATACGTATACATATTATGTTTTAATATTTTAAGCTGTATTAGTTTTTATCAATTTAGCAAAACACGATCATTCACAAAATAACATATTTTATGAAACATACACAACAATTCACATACTATCTTTCATATGATTGCAATTTTAGAATTCCTTATTTTATAAATTTCATACATGTATGTATATAATGTATCTTGGTCATTTCCATCCTCTACTCGCATCTTCCAGGTTATCTCAGCTCCCTTCCAACATATCTCCTATCTCTCAATTTCGTGTCTTTGAAAAAATGTGTATAACCCACTAACTCGAACTAGTGCTCTCCATCTCTGCATGTGTAAGATGGTATGATGTCATCCAGTGAGGATGGATGGACAACCTACCAAAGGCTACCATCCCCTCAAAAGAGAAATGTTTCTCCATCCCACAGCAGCCATTAACTGCCATTAGTTCCTCATCAAGGGGAAGGGCATCAGGATTCACTCCCCACTTTACTCTGAAATTTTAATTCTTCATCTTGTCGAGATCTTGTGTGCATGTAACCTGTGATTTCGTATGCGTAACAGCCGTGTCATGTCCTTTCACAACACTCCTTCCCGTCTTCTGGCTCAAACACTTTTCCCCTGATGATCCCCAAGACTGGGGTGGGTGGGAATAATATAGATATTCAGTCTATGACACATCACTCACATTTGCTTATTCTCAGCATTTTGAACAGTTATGAATCTCTGTGTTATCCCTTACCTTCTGCAGTAAGAAACTCCTTGAGAACAGTATAAATCTATGAATATAAACACAAGTATTTAGAAGGGAGTTTGATAACTTGACCAGTTAGCAAAACAACATCAATAGAGTCTCCCACAGGGGCCACACCTTCCCTAGCCATGAGTTTTTCCACCATGTTTTTAGTACCACCTATGAATTCCCTCCCTTTTGAGCAGGACTCAAATCCAATGAAGAAAGTGATTAGTTACCCCCAGTAAGGAAACTATCCATCGAGTGAGGAGGCAGCCAACAAAAGGAGAGACTCTTTGCAAGCTATATATCTAATAGAGGATTGGTGTCTAGAATATTGAAAATTACTAAAAAACAAAACAAAAAAAACCAAACAAACAAAAAAACTAAACATCAAGAAAGCCTAATTGAAAAATGGGCTGTGGTTCTGAGCAGAATGACCTCAAAAGAAGAAATATGAATGGTCAGGGAGCACATAAGTTGTTAAACAACCTTGGCTATCAGGGAAATGCAGATTCAATGAAGGCTGCTGCACCTGGGACCCACACTCTGCCTGGTCATTCATATCACTCTTAGGAATCAGTTTCTGCTGTCCTGTTACCACATTATGTTACCTGATACCCTCCTTAGCCACTTGCTATGATATCCTGCTTTGGGACATCACACCATGTCTTATCAGCATTACCGAATTGACTTTATGGGTCCTTTGTGGTTTATATCAGCAGTATAAGCAGCAGCCCAGGCTTGATGTTTGTAGCAGGCAGTAAACTTTGTTTCCCAGTTATGATTGTGTGCTTCTTGTTCAAGTGTTTTGTGTTTCCCAAACAGTCACACTTGAAATTATTGTATATGCTTCCCTCTGGCTTCTCTAGACAAGAAGGAAGATTATTATTATTATTATTATTAACCCTTTCTTTGCCTTTGCTTTCAAGTTGGCATTGATTAAGGGTCACGTGTTTGCAAATGATACAGGCACCCCAGTCACAAGGAAGGTATTATACAAGCTCCAAGATTCCCAATAAGACAAAAACAAGCATTCAGTTGAAATATTAGTTGTTCTAATCTAAAACTATCAGGACATTTGCAATTGCGCAGCCACAGATGGTGAGAAGTAACTGGGGGACTTAGATAATGATGGCACAACACTTTCATGCCATGTCAGGCCCTTCATCTGTTGTCATTCAGAAAGGTTACAGTGTAGCATGGCAGAAAACGAGCCCCATTCTTAGATTTGGCAGTAGGGTGGATGAGAGACGGTCCTGAATTTCAGAAAAATGGAGTGACACTACACTAGTAACCAGGGAAAGCAAGTTTAGGACGCATAAAGGCAAAGGAATGAGATTAAATACAGACCAGACCATCTAACAAATAATGTTATTCACAGGGGGATATTAGGATCTTGAAGTAGTGGAAAGAACATTTTTCCCCCCAAGGGTTAGTTCTTCAGTGTTCTGAGCAGGCTTTGTGTTTACTTAAATGTGTGTCATAGGACATCTATGTCTTCTGCTGACAATTTCATCCTCTGTAGCACAGTTTCTTCTGCCTCCACTATATGTCACCATGTTATCCACTGAAGCTCAAACAACCCTAGAACTTCCCCTTTTCACTGCACTTGGAGCAATTTGCATGCACAGCTATGGAAATGCATATGCACACATACATGCGTTCACAAAAGCCCCAAAGATGAGGCCATTATTTCAGGGAGGCATCTTGTTTATTTATAACCTAAATGTCATTTCAAAGTCTGACCATTCACCTAATTTCCATTTTGGCTTCAAATGGCTTTTAATTTTCTTTAGAAATTAAATCAGATCTAGAATGAAATAGCTTTTATTGAAATGCATACTCTATGCCGACATTCTTCCAAGAAGTTTAATTTATGTCTTCTTTCATTATTATTATAGATATGTGATACCAGCCACAGTATACCCACTTAAGAAGAAGAAAATGAGGTTTAATAATTTGCCAAAATTATACAACTGTAAGGAATAAGTATGTTTCAAATGATGTTTTCCAACTACAAAGTAAGGGATGAAGATTTGATCACTGACATGAGCCAGCATCCTAGAAGTATCTGTAATCTCATCACCAGTGTGGCATCCTTTCTCTCTGTCTGGGCCTTATCTCCTCCCTTTTTGCTCCCCGGGAACCTCAGAGATTCTTTAGTTGTCCCTTATTTGAACACAAGCTCCCTTTAAAGCTGAAACTGTGTTTTACAAATCATCCTGTAGGCCTGGGGACAGATAACAAAATCCAGAAGATTCTCCATCTCTAGTAAAGGAAGAAGCAATCTTAATGGTTGGTTCAAACAGCCTAAGTGAGTTCACAGGTATATAAACTCAACTACCCCGTGCTGATGTCTGCTTGGCTTCTTTCTCTGAGAGTTATAGTGGAGAGCAGAGGAGCAATGTATCCATTGCGAAGCCATGGGGAAGGTATGACTGGCCGAGATTCTGATCATCTCTTTCCCTCCACTAATGGCGTGCTGAAGGACAGAGCACGGCATACTGTACTTAATGCAGACTCCATTCAGTGAAACAATGATTACAATCAATTTGACTACTAATGTGACTTATCTTGTAAATTGCTGGGTCATTAACTTCAACAACATCAATGTGCTGTCACTATCCAATTCCACCAAATTAGTGTCCGAGGTAATAGGAGAATGAATGTATTAGTACATTATTGGTGGCTAATAGAGACAGCAGACCTTTAATGTGCTGCAGAGAGCAGCTGAGGCACGGGGCATCAAGACAACAAGGCTCAGGAACGGATGAAGAGATTAGGATTTGCAACAAGGTGGTGCATCAGTGCTGTTACAATCTCTTACCTGCTGCCCTCTTTCTGGGAGCCTAAGTTGGTAGAAGAGTGGGGTACAGGAGAAGAAAAGTGCATATTCATGACCCTTAAAGGGCAAATATAGATTATTTCACTTGAAGCATCTATACATAATGGGCTGGATTTAAGGTCATGGTCTTTTGAAGCAGAGCCTTTGGCTGCAAGCTCAACACTTTGTGCAGGCTCTTGGCACACACAGGAGGGCCATCCTCATAACATGAGTCCAGAGTTGTAGCTATCCTAAATCGTGTTTGAAAGTTACTGTCAAAATTTCATTCATATTCAACCTTAAATTTTTCTTTGATAATTATTTCTAGGGGACATTTAAAAATATTTACTTTCAGGCTCTGGAGATGCCCATCACATACTGTCCTTCCTTGTAGGGAATTCTGCTTCCTGTAGCAACCAGCCCACAGGACCGTAATCTTTGACCCACTGATGAACACTTAACTGGGCTGAGTTACGCATATTTGTGGTCAGGAGAGTGGAACCGAAGTGACAATTGAGGAGTCAGTGTTAGCCAGTGAAGCTGTCATTGCTCCAAGGTGAGGTCGGCACCAGAACCCAAGCCAAATTCAAGTCAGAGTTGTGGGAGAGAGGAACTCTAACAGCCTGGTAGAAGGGTTTCCAATAGAGAAAAGAGAGTGCAGATGACTTGAAGAAGCTGAGCCCTACAGACGAAGAATGGATGCTTGACGACTTTTTACATTCTAAGCATAAACTCAACTATGTAAGTTGTGTTGTATGACCTCACGCTCCTCTTCCACTTCCCCCTTTTCAGTTTTTAAGAAATGTTTTCTTTATTATTATTTTTTAGTGTATGGGTGTTCGATCTGCATGTATGTCTGTGCACCATGTGCATGCAGAGTCCACAGAGATCAGAAGCAGAAATTGGATTCCCTGGGACTGGAGTTAGAGCAGGTTCTGAGCCATCATGTGGGAGCTGGGAATTGAACCATAGTCTTCTGGAAGAGGAGCCAGTGCTCTTAACTGCTCAGCCATCTCTCTACCCCTACAACTTTTCTTAATAAAATTGTTCCACTGGGTCTGTCTTTCACATACTGATGTATCCCTAAGATGATCAATTTACTTCATGAGTTGCAAGCATTTACAGATCATTTGCTGTAAGCAGCACATTAAACTTCATGAAAGACACATAAAAGATATATATATATATATATATATATATATATATATATATATATATATATATATAGAGAGAGAGAGAGAGAGAGAGAGAGATATTACTCCTTTGTGGAGAAATATCCTAACATGTTTCACAGTGTAAAGAAAAGCATCTTTCTATGTTGCAAGAAAATTTTTTGGACCCCAGGGTCCATGATCCATTACAGTTACTTCCTATGTTTTAGACCCAAGGTTGAAAATGTAGAAAGAAATGTGCTGTGTGGTATTGCAATTAGACAATCCAGAACCTCTGTTCACTGGCACCACCAGTAGCAGCCACTGACTAAGGGACTCTTGGGCATCTGTCCCCTTTACAGCTGCCAGTGAAGTAGTAACTATGGGTTCATTTGTTTAAAATGGGTACTAGCAAGCCATAAAACTTGTGCTTAAACCCAATAGTCTGTATGGAGTCTTTTCTCATTCATCTCTCAATCTCCTTTTCCATGTTTTCCTCTCTTTTCAGAATGTACCTCTGCCCTCTTTCTCAGGGAAACTTGGCCTTCTTCATTATTTTTTGTTGGGCTTTTTGTCACTGAGCTAAACATCAGAAATAATTTACAAAGAAGAAAGAGTTATTTTTGCTCGGTTTTAGGCTCTTCAGTTTATGGTTGATTGTTTCTATGTTTCTGGACCTGAAGCATCATGGTAAAAATGAGTGGTAGTACAAGCTGCTCACTAAACAGTGGGCAGAAAGCAGAAAAAAAAAGTGAACAGTGTAGTAACAGGGATTGTCTGCCATCCTCTTCTGTTCGTTCAAGGCTCCAGGCCATATGCAGAGCAGTTCTCCAAGCTAAGCATCTCTGGTAGACACAATGGTGTCATTTTCTAAGCCCACAGTAGTTTCTTAGTGCAATTAAGTTGACAGTCAAGGTTAAGCGTCATGCTAACCAAACACTACCATCAATGGTACACTCCATATTAGTAACCCCAGTCTTCAGGGAAATTTAAATCATTCCTTATCTCTGCTGTGAGAGGATTTGTAGAGCACCTGATGTGTGCATCTAAAAGGAACAGCATCATCCTTGGTTCTAGCAATGTACACATCAATAGAGGAGGAGGTGGGAATGGGGGGTGGGCTGGGGGGAAGGAAGGGAGAGAACAAGGGAATCTGTGGCTATTATGTAGAACTGAATAGTATTGTAAAATAAAATAAAATAAAAATAAAAATAAAAAAAGAGGTATTAAAAAAAAGATAATAGCTGTTATGATTTGAAGGTGACATGTCTTCCTGCAAGCTTATGTATGGGGAGCTTGGTTTCTGGTGTAAGTAGTATTTAGAGGTGGGGTTTTTGGAAAGCAATTCCTCTTGAGGTCTATGACTTCATGATGGTATTCATACACTGATGGATTCATAATTTCATAGCATTATTGAGAGTGATGGAAATTTTAGAAAGTGAAGCTTGTTGAAAGAGGCAGGTTACTGGGAGGTGTGCTTTAGAGCTTGTATCTTGCCTGCTGTCCCTCTTCCCTTCTGTTTGCTGATTACTAAGAGATGAACAGCCTCTGACATATTCATCACAGAGCTATGAAGTTTGACTAATATAGCATATCCATGACATCTTGAATTTCTAGTCTGTTACGCCTGCAAATATAGATTATTTGAAAACATTGATATATTGTGGTGAACTCTTTATTAATGGCTTTACAATATTTTTGAATTTATGTTTCCCCCTTATTCTCTTTGTTATACCACTATACCTTTGTTAGAATTTGGGTTGTGGACACTTTGTGTTGGAATATGCAGCATTCCCTTCTGTAAAGAAAAGATACATATTTTACTTACACTGAGCATATGGCAGATACCATCTAATATAATCAATGTGTATCCTCCATGCGTACTTCTGCCAAGGCCCACTCTGCCTTGTGTGTAAGGGAGCTGTGAAGCCAGTATTACAGTGTCTATCACTTACAGTCATACAGGGTGACACATTTATCCATTATGTGTATTGTGGCTTTGGATTGGAAATTGATCCTTAATAGATTTTCACATCTTTGCAAAGAATTTTCACCATGGAGGCTGCCACCAGGTGACAGACATGGTGAGTAGAGATGCTTGGCATACTGAATCCACCATACTGAGACTGAACACATACACAAAGTTTAAAACATTGTTTTGTTATGAAATAATTATAGATTCACAGGTTGCTGCAAAGAGCCACAGGAGATTGCAAAGAAATGTGCGGGCAAATCCACTGTTCTTTCCCTGAAAATCCCCCAGGGCTAACATCTCACACTACTCCTGTACAATATCAGAAGCAGGAATTTGACACTACAGTAATATACAGAGTTTATTCTAGTCTCACCAGCCATATACACCCACTTGTATGGAAGGTGAATGTGTGCATACACTTCTGTCAATCATTATGAGACTGACAGCTTCAAATAGCCCCAGAATGATCAAGATACTTAACTGTACCACACCTCAAAAATCTCTGCTATTCTTTAGCACAGATCCAGTGGCACTATTCCTGGAAACAATTAATCTAATCTCTTTCTCTATACTGTTGCATGAATGTCCACAAATGAAATCATGTAGCTTGTATCATGTTTGAACACTGTTTTTTTTTTCACTTTTTATTATTTCCTAGAGGTCCACGTGTGTGTGTGTGTGTGTGTGTGTGTGTGTGTGTGTGTGTGTGTGTGTATAGTTGTGTAGTTTGTGCATTTTTTCTTTTAAATTTATTATTGTGTGAGCATACATGCCACTGCACTAATGTGGAGGTCAAAGGACAACTCTGTAGAGTGGTTCTCTCCTTCCATGTCTACATGGTTATAGGGAACAAATTCATGTTGTCAGGCATGCATGGCAAATGTCTGTAGTCACTGAATACCTCACTATCTCTGTTCCTTTTCCTTACAGGGTGGTATGGATAACCACAGCTTATTTAACTCCGCACCACTGAAGGACATATAGTTTCCAATCTGTATGTACTAGAGGAAAATCATCTACGAACATTAATATATACGTGTTCCTGATTTAAGAAGATTACATCTGTTTGAAATACATTCTCCAGAGTATAGCTTCTGAATTGTTAAGTACTATTTTTCAGATTTGAAAGAAACTACAAAACTATTTCAAAGCAGCTGTGTTAGTTTATATTCCCGCCAGCAATGGATGAGTGCTGTAGATTCTCTGGGCCCCTCCCACCATTTTTCTTTACCACCTTGTCTCATTTTAGCCCTTAGGATAGGGGTGGAGTGAAACCTGTGTGTTAAATAGTCATTTAGCTAGTGGCTGACGGAGGCGAACATCTCCTGTATTTATTTACCACCTCTGTGTTGTCATCAATGAAGTACCTGCATATGGCATAGGATTTTGCCCATTTTCTATTTTGATATTTTTTGTTGAGGTTTAAGATACTACACAAGGCTTTTGGATATGGCAAGCATTGACTCTAAATCTCTATTTGGAAAATAAATGTTTAAAGTACATTTCTACAACAGGAAGATGAGGTAGCTCAGAGAGCAAAATCTGTTGTTGAATGAGATTATCAACTTGAGTTCCATCCTCAGAACTCAGAGTAGAAGGAGACAACTGACTCTGTGTATACACACACACACACACACACACACACACCATGCACACATACATGCAAAATAATAATAAATAAAATAAAAACTTATATATTAAATTTGTAATAATACTCAATTTTGATATAATTATTCATTTAAAAGTGATACCCAATATTTGGTGTTTCTTTTTGCATTTACTAAGTAATTATCAAATGAGTGACCTGCCCACTTCTACATATTAGTAGACTGGATATTCTGAATGACAACTAAGAGTCCAGTTATTATGCCTCTGCAGTGTTTACTCCATTTCACATTTCCACTATCTTGTTCATTAAGTTCTAAGTTCAGTCACCCTTCCCATCCCTCTTTTCTTCAAACACTCTGTATTTGAATAAATCTGTATCAAATGTCCTTTTGCCCTTTTCTTCATTCAGTATTTCAACTCTAACTTTAAGATCCAATCTAAGTGCCATTACCTCTGTGACACCTTCTCTCATCTGTCCAGACGTGTAGGCAATTCTTCCTCATAGGATAATAAATAAAATTCAATGTTGCAATTTAAATTCTTAAATATAAAATTAAATGTTGCATATTAAATTCTTAGTGTGATTTCATCTTGACTTGATTATTCCTTCAACTCTTAGGATAATGTTGTTGACCCTCAGCTATAGCATTTATTGCCTTAGTAGTGTCTTGGTTTATTAAACATTTTCTTTTTTGAGACTTGGTCTCATGTAGTCTAGGTTGGCCTAGAAATTATTATGTAGCTTAAGATGACCTTGACCTCCTGATCCTCCTGTCTCTACCTCTCAAGTGCTGGGATTATAGGTATGTGGCACTACACTGGTTCAAATAACTAATGCTGCATTTTAACATACAATTTTCTTCCCCTAAAATTGTTTGTTAGGGCACACTGAATGTGTGAGTCTGATACCTTCTGCCAAGTGCAATTGAGTACTTTTATTCCCATCAGCATTTCAGTGGCATGCTTTCAAACTACCAACTGTTTGTTCAAAATCCTGTTGTTGTAGGTGAATGTGCTGGCTAGTTTTGTGTCAACTTGACATATGCTAGAGTCATTTTGGAAGAAGGAACCTCTACTGAGAAAATACCCGTACCAGATTGGCCTATTTGATAGCCTATTGGTGCATTTTCTTGATTAATGATTGATGTGGGAGTTCTCAGCTCACTGTGGATGGTTCTATCCATGTGCAGGGGAGTTCTGATTGTTATAAGAAATCAGACCGGACAAGCCAGGAAGAGCACTCCAGTAAGTAGGGTTTCTCCATGGGCTCTGATTCTGTTCTTGCCTCCAGGTTCTTATCTTGAATTCCTGCCCAGACTAACCAAGGAGATGGTGTGTGCATGCATATGTGCGTGCATGTGCGTGTGCATGTGCGTGAGTGTGTGTGTGTGTGTGTGTGTGTGTGTGAGAGAGAGAGAGAGAGAGAGAGAGAGAGAGAGAGAGACAGAGAGAGAGAGAGAGAAAGAGAGTCCTGAGAATTTTAAGATGAAATAAACCCTTTTCTTCCTAAGTTGATTTTGGTCATGTTGTTTTACCATAGCAGAAGAAGCCCTAACAAATACAGAAATTGGCACCAGGCCATGGGTATTGCTGTGACAGCCCTGAGCATGTAATTTTTGGATATATGTGGAAGGACTTTGGGACTTTAGGCTAGAAAAGCCACTGAGTATTCAAAGCTTTTGAACTGCTGCAGGAACATGGAGGACACTGTTGACAATGACACAGTGATGCACATGATGGAGTACTGACTTAGGAAGTTTCAGAGGGAAGCAAGAACTCTATTGGGACTGTTTGTGTGGTATTTTTGAGCTAGGACTTTGTGGTATCTAGTCACCTGGATCTGAAAAATTAGTTATGGTTAACAAGAGACCAGTATCATTTAGGCAGACTCCTCCGGGAAGTGTTTGTTCAGGGATAGATGCTGTGGATATCGCTCTATATAAATAAAACACTGATTGGCCAATAGCCAGACAGGAAATATAGGTGGGACTAACAGAGAGGAGAATTGAGGAAACAAGAAGGGAAGGGAGAGACTGCCTGAGGCCGCCACCAGGACAAGGAAGATGTAAGGTACCAGTAAGCCACAAGCCACATGGCAAAGTATAGATTAATAGGAATGGGCTGAATATAAGAATAAGAGCTAGACAATGATAGGCCTGAGCTAATGGCCAAGCAGTTTAAATAATATAAGTGTCTGTATGTTTATTTTATATGTGGGCTACAGGACTGGCTGGACTTGGCAGGAGCTGGAAAGAAATTCTCCAGCTACAGATAGAACATGGAGGCTGTGTCCAGAAGTAGCCATGGCTGTACCTCATCCTGTATAAGAATCTTCCAGAGAGTTTTTGCTTTTGAAGGCATGGAGAAGTCATGGAGACCAGATGAGGCTTGACACTGTGAGAGGCCAGTCAGGGAAGGCACAGCCTCTGCTGCTATAGAAACCCCAGAATTAAAGGGCTCATGGAAAGAAGTTGAAGCTGAGCACTGTGTGACAGGGTCAGAATCCCTAATAAAACTGAGAATAGGCTATCAGTGAAGGTGCAGCCCAATTGCAGGATAACTTAAGCAAGAAAAGCCTAGGACACACATGCACACATATATGCATGTATATACATTGACACACATACACAAATATAAAGAGAGAGAAAGAACAAAGCAAAAATCTAAGAGATTACTTTTCCTGATAAGTGTAAATGTGGAAATTGTCAACAAAAACTTGCAAGCCAAATTTAAGAACACATTAAGGCCATATATCATGACCATGGTGTTTTTTTTCCAGGGACACAAGATTGGTCCAATACTTCAAATGAATAAATGTAATGCACCATTAATAGATTTAAGGACAGAAATCACATAATCATCTCAATAGATGCAGAAAATACATTTGACAAAATTCAATAGATTTCATTATAAACATTTTGAAGAAGCTAGGATTAAACAAGGTATTGAAGTAATAAAAAACAAACATGATCAACCTATAGCCAACATCATACTATTAAGAAAACTTAAGTGCTCCTCTTTCAAAATCATAAATGAACATATGTTACAAAGGAGAAGTATTGGGTTGGCTTACAAGACATGCTCTGAGTAGTCCAACAGGCATGCTAGAGACACTGAGAACCCAACTGATGTTTAGTCAATGGGGTTGAATCCTTCAAATGTCAGACCTAGTCTGGAACTAAAGACCTGCAGGATTCCTGGAGAATCACTGGTTTTCAGTCCACAGAAAATAGCCAATGAAGTTGGGTTCCAGTCTCAAACCAACAAAAAAAGCAACTGGGTAGATATACTCAACCAGCAAAGAGTGGGACCAATCCAACAAGCACCCATGCTTTTCCCCGGGTCTCTCTATATCTGGACAACCATGGAAAGGTGCTGCCCATTCCAGTACGGCATCTTCCTCCTTAATCCAATCTTTCCATTAAGAACCCTTAACTATCCTTCCAGAGGTACATGTCTTAGTTGATTACAGATAGAATCAAGTTGACAACCAGGATTAACCATCACAAGTGTATTTATGTGCAAGTGACTGTGGGTATACACTACAGAACTTGAAAGAGACGAGAGGAAAAGAAAGGAGGTTTTGAAGATGGGGAGTGGAGAGAGGAATAGAACACATGGGACACAGGAATGGAAAGGGGTCAAAGGGTAAAGTAAAGGCACAACAGGGTGATGAGGGAGGGGCTGTCAGAGAGGATCAATGAAGACAAAGTAGGAAAATGTCATAAGAAAGCCTATAACTTTATGTCCTCATTTGAAAAGTTTTAAAACAAGTCAAGTTGTGTATGGGTGAAAATTGTAGAAGGGGAAGTATATGCGTATATAAGTCACTGTTTGATGCTAACACGCTAACACTTCTTTTTTTCAAAGCAAAATTAAAATCTAGCAATGAAGATGATGCATTTGGATGTGGTTTATAACATCATGTGAAACATGCAGTCACTAAACCTATGTGTGAGTGTCTTCGACTTTAAAATTAATCAATGACCACTGGATCCTAAATACACAGTACTTATGACATCAACAAGCTTTTGATTCTGTTTAACTTTTGTAGAAATAAAATACTGTTTTGAATTATATTATTTAACAAGGATTCTATTCTGGTTTTTTTTTTTTATTAAAGCTTATCATTCAAAAAAACCTCTGTGTTCACATGTTGTCTGACTAGAGTGAGAGCTCCCTAATATCAGAAGCCTGGCATTTTACCTGACACATCAGGAGTACTCAATAAATTATTGTTGAGTGAATGAAAAGAAACCTGTAAAGCAAATTTATAAAAATCAAAAGAAAATTATATCTTATGATCTTCATGCAATTATTCAATTCAGTTCATTAAAAGAATTATTAGTCTCAAATATCAATAGTTAATTCTGAAGAGGTCATTCTCTCTTCCTTGTACAACTCTACATACTTAAAAAATTTGGACCTTGTTAACAGCATTAGCTAGTCTTGCTGTGTGTATGTATAAAATATGATCCAATAGATTTAATTAGATTTCACTGTAAGAAAATCAATCTTCTAGTTTGGAGATGTTCTGTTCCTTAACTATTATTATTTCCTATATGCCTTTTATAAGATGGTCATGGTGTGACTTAAAATAACCTAGATATCAGAAATGAAATATTTAAAGGCAAGCATAAATGTAACCCTATAAATTTCACCCACCATATAGTACATTATTCATTAAACAGTTTTGAATTAGATAATTTTTCAGTGCAGCTTCCATAGCAACCGTGTGAAATTCAACTTGCTTGGTGGAGGCTTTGAATCAACTTTTTGCCAAGGGACCAAGGGAACATCAAACTCTCAGGGGGCTTCTTAGCCTGACCCTTGGTCTAATTAACATGACAGAGATCCAGAGGGCTCTTCTCAGCTTTAGCTCTGTTATTACATGATTTGACTGGCTAGTGATTTTTAAGGTTGTTATGCATTGACAAAAATAAATTAAAAGAGCAGTCCATGCCCTGTATTGTTGATTAGCTCTGGCTTAGCTCCTGCCCTTATTGCTCACTTTGGAGAACTTGTGACACAATCCATCTCGGCATGTCAACCATCTTGTCTTTCAACTGGAAAGCTGGAAGTGACAGCTCAGTATATTAAGAGGTCTCCACTTGAATAAATTGATGTCAAGTTTTATTACATATAATCTAAGCTAGGAGGCACAGCACAACTGCTTAACGACTATGCATTGAACAACCAGGTGGTATATCGCAGTGCTACAAAATCTTGAAATACAGATCTGGAGTCTACATTTTCTATAAGACTGAGATCCACAAAAGAAAACACAAAATGACCATACCCAATATATATAGTAAGATCCTTATGGTGTTGAAAGGAACCAGGCTCTTGTCCTTATGGGCTGCAGCATGAGCAAAGTTGTTCTAAGAAACAGCTCCTAGAAACACCAAGACTTTTGGAGATTTAAAGACATACAGTTGGAATAAAATAAACAGCTTGAGTTAAGATGTGTGTACTCATACCTACATTTAGGAAAGATATAAATGGAATTAGGATATATTTTGAGTAAAAAAAAAACCCTAATACTTATTTAGCAAAAATTGTGTATCACTAGCATTTTTAAAAATGTGTGTTGATAATTTTGATACTTCCTAGAAGTATTTTCCATTCTATATATTTTACAATATATGGAAAAATTTAAGATTACCATATTTTAAATACAGTGAAATAGAATACAAATTATTATAATATCTCACATGAGGAAAAGATAGGTGAGGTTTTTTGTTTAAATTATGAATTTTTGAGGTCTTGGGTCTGATTGTGAATGTATATTAATGTATGTTATAGCAAGATAAATTTAAAGTATTCTTCTAGAAAGTTTTTCCAAAATTTTATTAACAACAAAATTCTCTAAGAACTGTAAAAAAATATACATATTACCAAGTCTTTCTCTCTAAAGAGGAGAAGCCCAGAGATGTGTGAAGGATATTTCACCAAAATCTCCTGTCCACGTGTTATTTACTCTAATTAGAATAACACAGCAGGATATGAAGTTGCAGATATGAGGTATGGAGATTACAAACCATGTACAAGAAAGGTCAGGAAAAATGAAATTAGCAGAGCAGAAACTGAGCTAAGATGAAAGGGTGTGGCAAAAATCTAAACATCAGGACTCACAGCATGGTCCTGAGCATAGGAAAACATCAGAGAAAACACTTGGGGGTAAGTCACTGAGCACTGACTGCTATCAGTCTCAAAGCCCCAAAGATCCCTATGACATAAAAATGAGTGGAATGGACAGGTAATGTTTGTCATAGTTAGAGTTTCTATTGTTATGAAGAGACACCATGGCCACAGCAACTTTCTTTTTTAAAAAAAAAATTATTTATTTTTGGTTTTTCAAGACAGGGTTTCTCTGTGTAGCACTGGCTGTCTTGGAATTCACTATGTAGACCAGGATAGCATTGAACTCAGAGATCCATCTGCCTCTGTCTCCCAAGTGCTAGGATTAAAGGTGTGCACTACCACCTCCTGGCCTGGTAACTCTTGTAAAGAAAAACATTTCATTAGGGCTGGCTTACAGGTTCAGAAGTTTAGTCCATTTTCATCATAGTAGTGCACAGGCAGACGTGTTCTGGAGAAGAAGCTAAGAGTTCTACATCTAGATTGGCAGGCAACAGGAAGACAGACTGAAACAAAGAGGACTGGCTTGAGCTTCTGAAACCTCAAAGTCCACCCCTAGTGACACACTTCCTCCAACAAGGCCACATCTACTCAAACAAGGTCACACCTCCTAATGCCACTCTCCAAACATTCAAATATATGAGTCTACAGGGGTGGGGACGTTCTTATTCAAACCACCACAATATTATAAGTATAAATAAATGAGGAAAATGAGATTTCAGTATAGAGTCCACCTGGGCAGACTGGGAAGGAAAGACTTGTCTTGCCTGAGACCTGAAGAATGATTAAAACAAAGACTTCTTCAGAAAAAGTTATCTTACCTGCACTGGGCACTAATTGTTAAACAAACAGTAGATGTTAAATGAATAGAGAAAGTATTATGAGCCAAAAAGGTAGGTCCCAATGCTAATTTAAATAATGAGACAAACTGTACTCTCTTATATTTGCAAAATAGAAGACAACTATGAGCACAAAAATAAACAAAATCTCTAATGGCTAATTAAGTTTTCACTCCTTCTCTTGATCTATACTGCAATGTGATATAGAAACATAAAGGAAGGATGCAAAGACCTCCTCAAAAACATATAACCATGTTCTGGTCAGATGAATGCTCAGACTTAACCAACATAAAAGTAAGTTATGTTTTATGGTCA
The DNA here is from genome assembly GCF_049852395.1 of Peromyscus maniculatus bairdii. NCBI lineage: Eukaryota > Metazoa > Chordata > Mammalia > Rodentia > Cricetidae > Peromyscus > Peromyscus maniculatus. The sequence continues at coordinate 70,025,434 of NC_134870.1, forward strand.
GAAGAGAAAGCACACACATGGATGTTCAGTCCTATTTTGAACACCCTCTGTCTTAGTTAGGGTTTCTATTGCTATGAAGAGACACCATGACCATTGCAATTCTTATAAGGGAAAATATTTAATTGGGGTGGCTTACATTTTCAGAGGGTTAATCCATTGTCGCCATGGTGGGATATGGCAGTGTGCAGGCACACATGGTGCTAGAGAGGTAGCTGAGAATTCTACATCTTGATTTACAGGCAACAGGAAGTGAACTGACACATTGGGCATGTCTTGAGCATATATGAGACCTCAAAGCCCATTCCCACAGTGACACACTTCCTCCAACAAGGCTACACCTACTCCAACAAAGCCACACCTCATAAAAATGTTATTCCCTATGAAATTATGGGGGCCAATTGCATTCAATGGTTGCAACAATGGTCTTGAACCTCTGTGGAATACTGGGATAATCTGAGACCTCCCAAAGTCCCTGTGGGTAGGCACCACCAGGGGGAGTGGTGAACCCACACACTCATGAAAAATTCCCAGGAACTAACACCCAACCAGATCTGAGAGCCACTGAAATAAGAATCCAAAAATCCACACTGCCAAAAACAGAGTTCAAGCTCTCTTTCTTGCTTCTTGACAGAAGAAATCAGACTTAATTTATCTTTTGCCAACTTTGCTCCAGGCTGTAGTTGCAATAGAACCATGGACAGCAATGATTCTTTCTCTTAACTATGTAGGCAAAACCAAAGATGGGCTTTTAAGCTAAAGCTCCTGACAGCTGCTCCTGTTCAATGCCAATTATACCAACTTAGACATCCTCCCTCTCCATTGTCAAACCCTCATACTGAGAAATTGTCAGTGGCTGAGTCTTCACCCAGGTGCACCCCGGTCTTTGTGCTGAGGCTACAAACACTTGATTCAGCTGGAGTCTTAGAAATCCACCTATATAGTTCCTTGCTATTCCATAAACACTTCTTTCTTCTTCCTACCTTTAGTTTGCTTTTGCCCACATTTGCCATACAAAAATAAAAGTTCTGTTTAACCATCACCTCATCTAGTTACAGTTCAAGTTCAGTACCTACTTGACTCTCAATAGTCCAATATCTTATAATGTCTATGACTTTTCTTCCCATATTTTCAGAGTCTGAACTGAATTTTTAATAATAAGAAAAAAGGTTCAACATTATTATGATAGGGTGGGCTGGCTGCTAGACCAAATACTTTAACTAGATTAGCATATGACTTCTCTAAGCCTTTGATATGACTAAATATCAGTACTTTATCAGCTAAAATGAGAGTCATTATAACAATAGTTGAGAAAATAAAATACCAGAAAATGCATTGTTATCTCTCAAATATTTTTTTTTAAAATACACAGTTGTAGATAATTTTTTGCTTATTGACTTACTATAAAACATTTATATTTAGCCGGGTGGTGGTGGTGCATGCCTTTAATCCCAGCACTCAGGAGGCAGAGGCAGGCAAATCTCTGTGATTTCGAGGCCAGCCTGGTCTACAGAGTGAGATCCAGGAAAGGCACAAAGCTACCCAGAGAAACCATGTCTTGAAAAACCAAAAAAAAATTATATTTATAATTACACATAAACAAATACTTGCTGTAATCATTGGCTCTTTACTAAGTTTTCTAATGTTAGCGATAAAAACTCAAGGCCCTGCCCATGCTAGTCAAATCCTCTTATACTAACTGTACTTAATTTAAAAATCAACTAGTCATAAAAATCCAAGTTATAATTTCTTCATAAGCATTTTATCAGCATTTATTCAAACAGCAAAAGCTGTAGGAATAACCAATCACTTAAGGTCCGCTCTATGAGATGGAACCCATGACTGACATTGCTCAAGTGGACAAGAACCTAAGACATGGACCTAGGGGAAAACCAAATACTATTGTTCTCTAAAGGAACACAGCAGTAAAATGGCTTCTAATGCCATTCTGCCATACCCATATATTGATGTCTTGCTCAGCCATCATCAGAAAACCTTTTTTGTGGAGGAAATGGGAACTAATATAGAGACCCACAACTGGACAATGTGCAGAGAGTAAGAGACCTTGGAATACTCAGTCCTAAATGGGATGTCCTCATCAAACCCCTCCCATCAGGGCTCAAGGAACAATGAGGAAGAGGAGACAGAAAGACTGTAAGAGCCAGAGGGGTAGATGACACCGAGGAAATGTGGCCTTCCAGACACAACAGGACTGATGCACAGACGAACTCAGAGACTTCACAGGTCTAAGCCAGACAGGTCCCAGCACTGAGGAGGGGGGAACTAAACACAAGCTCCCACCCCTAACTCAGAAGCTATCTCCAAATGACAGCTGTTTGGAAAAGAAAAATTAGTTTTCTCCAATAGAGTCTCACTGGATATACAAATCACACTTGGGGGGGTGGGGCATGCCCAGCAGTAGATGAGCAACACAATCATATTTTTTGAGATTTTTTTTGTCTCATAATGCTTTGTTTGAGCATTCTTTACCTTGTCTTTTACTTACCTATTATGGCTTCCAAGTTTGTATTTTTATGGTGTGTGTGTGTGTGTGTGTGTGTGTGTGTGTGTAAGAGAGAGAAAGAGAGAGAGAGAGAGAAAGAGAGAGAGAGAGGGAGAGAGAGAGAGAGAGAGAGAGAGAGAGAGAGAGAGAGAGACTTGTGCTTTTTCTATATTTGACTGTTTTATTCTAATTTTTGTTTTTGTTTTTTAATTTGGCCTATTTGTTTTCTGAAGAGAGAAAGAAGGTTTAGAGTTGTGGAGGTGGGGAGGCTCCGGGAGGAGATGAGAGAGGAGGAACTGTGATGATTAAACTATACAAAAACATTATTTTCAATTAAAAAGTTCAAGTAAACATAAAAATTCAAGTCGTAATTTCTTTGTGTTCACTTTAACAGTGTTGAAGGAGAAGGGCCTGATCCTGAGTTCTAGGTTCCTGGAAAAATCCTAAGCTTCTACATGACTTGAAAGAAAATACAAATAAATAATGAATACAAACATTATTATTTTAATTAATATGGCATATATATCATTAATAGGAAAATAAACAGAAAATTGTGCATATGCTATTAGTGATTATCTCTGTAATGTATAATTATGGAGGGACTTAAATGTTTTCTGTACATATTTGAAATACTCTACAAGGAGATTGTAGTAAGAAACAGTTTGTGAGACATAAAAGGCTATCCCAACTGCACTCATAGATTTCCTGTGTATATGTGTGCAGAAACATAAACATCTTTTGGGACAAAAATTGGCAGCATCTTTTGCCTGGGTCTCTATAGAAGAGATGTTAACAGCCACTGTCCATTGCATTTAGAAACCTGTGTGGACAGAATAGGTAAGGTGGGGCTCACACATGAAACATCACTTATTCTGTGTAATGAGTTTAGTACAATTTCATGGTTAATTTTCTAATGTATGTTGTATTTTTTTTAAATTAAAATGTAATTATGTCATTTTCCTTCTTCCCTGAAAACACTAACATCAAGCATTCTCTTCCCAGAGAAGCCTAGCACCTTTCCATGATGCTTTCTGGCCTGATGTGGTTGTTAGTATTACTGTTTTCTTGAGGCAGAGTCTCATGCAGACTGCATAAGGCCCTAGCATTTGGAACAGTCTTGAAGCCCTGCTCCTCCTGTTTTTGCTTCCTGAGTGCTGTATGCACCACCACACCCACCTTTTCCTGTAATTTTACAGCTCACAGAGTGGAGAACGCTTTCTGGGATTTCGGAAGTCAAAGGAATTCAAGGACAAAAGGTTCAAGAGTACTTTGGAAGTGTTGAGGCAATATGGGTCTACTTTAAGAGTAATTACTATGCACTTATAAATTCAGCTTTGATTTGGTGCAGTCTATAGAGATCTATGATATAATAAAATGTAAAGTGTTTTTTATTTTTTTGATGAGGAAACTAGTTTTCATCCTTTCCCCAAGGACTTTGTGACTCAAAAAGGGAAACCGCAATAGTCCTGGATTTACCTATTTATCTATTTATCTGTTATACTTTTTCTTGGCTTCCCCTTTCATTCTCAAAATCATACCAGCATAGAGGATACACTCCACAGCCACTTTAAGGCCATGAGTCAAGACATTGTTTTCTCTTTTATTGGATGACAACACCAGGCAACCATCCTGACTTAATTGGCAGGATGGAGAGAAGCATTTAGAGAGGCTTCCTGAAATCCTTCAAACACAAAAGACATACACATCAACTCTTGGTTTAAATCATCTCATTTCATAATCCACTTAAGTACAGAAAACACAATAACACAATATCTTAGCAATGATTCATCACTGCCCCAAAATGTCCCTGTTCATTTTTTCTTAGCTTTATTACATCTGTTTAAACAATAGGATTGGCAGGCTAAGAAATATTTAATAGTTTTGGTGTATTCCTTTGAGTAACATTATTAAACATCAATTAAGTGATAGCACTATGTAATGGACACAACGAATAAATTTGGGTTGAATTTCTTCTCTAGCTTACAATGTGTTTGAAAAGATAAGGTTCATACTTGTTATAAGAAAAAAAACCGACAACTAAGCAATGATGGTAGGTAATTAATGATCTAAGAGTTTGAAAGAGCTGACTGTAGGTAGAAGGATTAGAATTGGTTAGAATGTGTTTTTATCTTAGTGTAAGCCAGCATCCTGAGGGAAAGATTATTCTGTCCACAATTAAATACCATTGGATATTCTTAAGCAAAATATCGAGAATCTACTCATGGGACTTGAGAAAGGACTCTAAGTGGTTTCTTGAAGATAAACTGATTCCTTGCACTCCCAAAGACAGTCACAATAATTGCCTGTCATTATCGATACCCTTGAGTTCCAGAATATGTCTAATGTACAGTCTCCCCATTCAGGTGTCTGGGCATCAGCTACATTGTCATGCTTTCAATTCACATTGCTTTTGCATGATTTTCTTATATTTCTTTTTAAAGAAAAGCTTCTAGAAGTCAGGAACTAGAATACTCAATTTTATCCTGCTTTTCTACTTAATCTGTTTCTACATAAAAATATTTGTCTCTCTGTTACTCTGTTACACCTCCCTTCCCCTGCCCCCCACATACAAATAGAAGATAGTTCAGAGCTTCCATGCAAGCCATAGAAGGCTTGGTTGCATTTCCATTTTTAATTCTTACATTCACATCAGAAAGACTATCAATGGGAAACACCATTGTGTGTGAGAAAGAATAAGACATTTGCATCACAACAGCATTTCAAAGTAAATGTTCTCATCAGATCAGATGACATCAGACAGACCTAATTGCATACCATCCCCTCCTGATATTTAAAAGTCAGAGTCCCAGGGCTCAACTCTCAGTCTCTACTAACCTGTCTGTGGAATTTCATTTCAATCATATACTTTTAATCGCTATCAGTATGTTGATGATGCCCAAATCTAAAACTTCACCTTTGACTTCTCTGACCTCCAGATGAGTATCTATAATTTCCTCCTTCACATCTCTGCTTGGTTGACTGATTGACAGCTCTGGATTTACCTTTTTGAAGCAGGATACTTGCTTACAAGACTTCTGCCAACGTCGTGACTCACACATGGCATCTCCATTCTACATGCTAGTTGCTCAGATTAAAAACCAAAATGCTAGTTTCATTAATATTCATCAACACTGTCATCTGTCTTCCTCTGGTATCACATATATAATCCATCAGCAATTTCAGTCAGTTCAACCATGCAAGAACATTCAGCTTCCAGACCACTTCTTCCTATCGTTGTTTCCCTAATTTGACAGCCATTCATTTTCTTTGCATTATTTAAACTTGCCTCCATACTGGTCTCTCTCTTTGCATCTTTGCCTTTACGGTGGGATATTCTCTGTGATGTATAAGAAGGATCCTTCTAAAATGTAAGTCAGAGCATGACTTACCTGCACTCAAAACCTTGATATGGCTCACACATCATTAGAGCCAACACCCCAGCATCTCCTACCTTCCTCTAATATCTGTAATACGGGGTCCTACCCAGGCTCCTTTCAGTCTCCCCCTGTCCTCTGAGGCCCATCACTGCACTTCTTAGCTGTTCTTCAAAGACACAAGGGAGAGAAACTTAAAGCAGCCCTTGCTCCATTCCTTGCTGTAAATACCTTTCCTAAGGGATTATTTTGCAAGTATCTTGAGCTTACCTGACATATTATCTGCTTATTTTTCTGTCCCTATTAGAATATTGAAATAAAGGTGAAATGAAAACCAAGATCTTTGTCTGTTTTGTGTATGGTTGTGTCTTTAGTTCCTAAGAGTTCATGACCCATGTTATAGTCTCAATAAATACCTGTCAAATGAAGAATTGATTATGTAAATTATGGATGAATTAATATATAAGTAAATAAATAAGTGAACCTCTGTCTCCTCATCAATGGAATTTTCACCTTAGAGTTCAGATGCTTGATACATCAGAACAGTACTGCTAATAAATCACTATCTAGATTTTATAAGCTTGCTCAATTTATTATTCACAAAAGTTTGAGTATCATGTTTTTATCACCACTCTCTTGGCACTTAATCATTCTCCCCAAGACTTTCCTTGGAATCACTGAATTGTAGAGATGAGAAGGGTTACCAGGACATCTGATGCAAACCATCATTGCCAGAGAGAGAAAACTGAAGTTCCCAGCTAGTTATAAGCAAAGCTAGAATTAGATTTCAGGTTTCTAAATCTCTGTGCTTGTATCATCTCCTACCACAGCAATAAGTAATTCTGTCTCTGTCTCTACATCTCTCATATGTTGTCTTTGCTACCAACATGCTGATCAAATTTCAATAACAACAGTCGCTAAAAAGAGAGTCATCTTTGCAAGTGTTTTGAAGCCCAGTGCTGACTTTCTCAGAGCAAGAGAGGCAGCTGATGGAGTCCCCCTCACTTTCACAGAACAGAAGAAGCAGGAGTCATCTGTGGGCATTGGCAAGCTTGGTGCTTACTGACAGGCCCTTAAAATGGAAATATCCTGCTTGTCCTTTTAACAGGATTTCAGCCAGAGATTTTAGGGAAAAGTACTGCAGCCTAGTGGGCCGTGAATATGAGTGGAAATGTCAGAGCTATGAATCAGTTAACACATTTTTATTTAGCATCTTCCTGTGAAAGGAGAAGAAAAGACATAGATTTGTGCTCAAATTTTTTCCCATTCAGAGTGGAGTCCAGAACAGGACCAGACCCTGTTAGAACCTAGATGTTCTAAGATTTCAGAATTTGAAGGTATGTGATGAGTGGCAAGGATGAAAATGATACTTATAGATTGGCAGTTCTCAACTTGTGGGTCATGACCATTGGAAAACACATATTTCCCATGATCTTAGGAACTGAGACACCACTCAGTAAGTAGCAAAATTACAGCTATGACATAGCAGTGAAAATAATTTTGTGGTTGGGGATCCCTACAACATGAGGAACTGTATTAAAGGGTCACAGCACTAGGAAGGTTGAGAAGCACCATCATAGAGCATTGTGTCAAGAAGGGTGTAAGGGTATGGGCAGGTGTGTGAGGACTGGGGTACACTGCTTACTCCTGTCCTCTGGGCTCAAGAAGTACACTTATATGTATCTTCAGCTCATGCAATCTTCAAGTCTTCTCTGAAAGTCAGAGAAGCTGGACAGTACACTTCGTACTTGTAGAGATGTTCCAACCTGGAAATAGCCCAAGTCCTCAGGCTAGAGCCAGGATTCTCTAGACTCCTTCCCAGGACACCTCCAATGCCCTGCTGGTAGACGACATCCACACACTGATGACATGGGCACTAAGTTTTGAAAACACTCAAGATCAAACATTGTTCTTGTTTCAAGTTTTATGATGATTGTTTTAAAATGATGAAGGCATCCAAGATGTTATTTTCCTTTCTAGTGTTCAGAACCAAAATACTTTAACAGTCCTCAGGAACTATCTCCCAATGAAACACCAACTCTTTGAGGCCTATTTGAGGAGGGTGTGTGCTTGACCTGGTCATGATACAGATGTCTACCATCTAGTCAGAGGGCCCTGTGCCTGTGCCAATTTCCTGTCACTGACCGCCAACACTTGATTGATGGAATTTGATAATTCATTTTTTTTCTTAGTTCAATATAACTTCCTGAATTTAGGTGGTATTTGGCCAAACTGAATTTGAACTTGGGCAGGGGTCAAGTTTACCATCAATGAAACAGAGGTCTGTTAAATAAATTACCAATGTAAACAGGATTATAAAAGGGACAATTTAATCTACTTACAAGAATAAATTGTTTGCAAGCACTTAAGTTGCATAAATTTGCATACAGTGTGCTAATTACAAATGATTGATAGTCAGTCATTCAAACACATCTGGTGGGATCCTGTTCTCTAACACTTGTTAGACACTAGCTTGCAGTACTTTAAGTACTTGAAAATAATAGAAATATATCATTTTTACATGTGTATCTGTAGTATTTACATAAGCCAATCCTTGTTTTTTACTGAGCTACATTCCTGTAAGCCATACCACACACACACACACACACACACACACACACACACAAAAAAAAAAAAAAAAAAAAAAAAAAAAGACCTATCAAACACAGGTCACTGAGAGCCCAATTATATTTTCAATAGAAATGGTGTTATAATAGGAACTGGTGTGCCAGATTTAGGGATCACACCAGGTAAATCACAGATTCTATTGCCATTATGTCATAACAAGCTAAGCTATATCAACTAAAGTTGGTGAATTCAGTTACCATTAGAGTCACTCCCTCTATTTTATAAATGACATCAGTGGCACTCAATAACTTATGCCAATGATATGATCATAATAATTAGAGTTAGAAACTAAACACAAGTCTGATTTCCAATCTCATGTCTCCACTTGGAGCTATAGAATCAATGTGCTTTCAAACAGTTCCACCATATGTAATGTAAACATTTGAAGTGTTCCTCTTAAAGTCTCATGCATTGATATACTACTGAGAGGTAACTGGATTACAGGCGCTCTAATGTCATCAAGGGTCAATCCATTAATGATTTCACACTGAATGAGCTAGTAGGAGGTGAGTGGGGTGTCCTTAGAGGAAGTGAGTTGAGGAGATGTCACTTGCCCTCTGTCCCATTCTCTCTCTCTCTCTCTCTCTCTCTCTCTCTCTCTCTCTCTCTCTCTCTCTCTCTCTCTCTCTCTCTCTTTCTCTCCCCCCCTCTGCCTCTTGGTGGCCATGGGATGAGCAGCTTCTCTTTGCATAGCCTTCCACCATGGCATTTTTGCATTATCACAAGACTAAAAGTGATGGAGGTACTCAAGCATGGGCTGAAGCCTCTGAAACCATGAACTAAAACAATTCCATTCTTACTTAAGTTGCTTTCTAAAGTGTTTGTAACAGTGGTTAAAACCATTGGCTGATAAACACAGTGATAGACAGTCTATGTAAAATTTATCGGATCAGAAAAAATGTGCTGCTCTTTTCTGTGGACTGAATAAAATTTCAGTCCTATATAAACAGTCACTGTTAAAATAAGTCTTTCCTACTTGATGTCAATGTCTTTAAAACTATTCATATACATTATCTTAATTTAAAATATAGCTATAGAATTTTTTGGTAGCATTAGGATTGCAACCTGGGCCTCACATGTGCTAGGTAACTGTTCTACCACTGAGCTATGTCCCCAGCCCAGGAGTGGAATTCCTTACACACAGTGCTGTTCTTGGTTTTATTATTATTTATTTTGGATTAGGCTCAGGGTTTCAAGCCATGATTGCTTGGCCTCACTGGTGGGCTGTGGTGAGGAAGTGCATCATATCAAAGTGTATGTTTCAGAGAAAACATGTTTAGTTTAGGTACCTGGGAAAGAAAGAACATGTGCTGAGGGACTAGCATCCTAATGCCCACACTTTTTGAAAGGCCCAACTTCCAGTGACCTGGCCCTGTCTCCTACCTTCTGACTATGGCAACACCTTCAAGTCATGTCACAGGTTGCTGATCAAGCTTTCAACCAATGATCTTTGAGGTCATTTTAGAACCTAAGTATAGTAATTAGCACACATGTAAAGGCTAACATAACTGGTCTCCACTGAGGTACCTCACCTTATTCCACAACCAAGCTCAAAACCTTGACCAATAGGTGCTGAACTATATCTCTAGCATGAAGTAGAAAATTAATGAATTTTATCTTATAATAAATGTTACAAATTCAAAGTCAATACATGGCTTCAATAAGTAAGGTATAACCATTAAGGATATTCAAAATTTCAGAAAATTAAGGGTTGTAGAAACAAGGCATGAGGGAGACAATTTGAACACCTAGGAGCTTTCAAGATGAATTGCTCTGAAATTATTTCCTATAGTAGAAAACTAACACTCTGACTTCAGAGCTAACATTTAAGTAAAGGATAACCTCTTTTACTATGGAAAACATATCCACATTACAAAATTGGTCATTTTTATCATTTCAGTGTCTCTATCAATGGTTTTAAGTAATTCTCAGAGCTGTTCATTCATCAATACCTGCATCTCCAACATATTTCATTATCAAAGAAACTCTTTACCCATTAAACAAGGACTTCTCATTATGCCTTGTCCATAGCCCTATGTACTTTCTTCCCATTGCTATGACTTTTTTTTATAAGTACTTCATGTAACAGCAATTATATAACATACTCTAAAAACTACATTTCCTTCATCTAAATATTTGAAAAAACACTATTAATTTAAAGATTAATACATAAGAGGATAAAATATCTTTTTTTCTTTTTAACATATTCTTTATTGATTGTTTGAGAATTTCACATCATGTACCCTGATTCCACTCATTTCTCAGTCCTTCCATATCCACCCTTCAACCTTATAGTGTCCCTCCAAAAGAAAAACTACAACTCTGAGATACCACCTTACGCCTGTCAGAGTGGCTAAGATCAAAAACACTGAAGACACTTTTTGCTGGAGAGGATGTGGAACTAGGGGAACTCTCCTCCACTGCTGGTGGGAATGCAAGCTTGTACAACCACTTTGGAAATCAATATGGCGCTTTCTTAGAAAATTGGGAATCAATCTCCCCCAAGATCCAGCTATACCACTCCTGGGCATATACCCAAGAAATGCTCAATCATACCACAAGAGCACTTGCTTAGCTAAGTTCATATCAGCATTGTTTGTAATAGCCAAAACCTGGAAACAACCTAGATGCCCTTCAACTGAAGAATGGATAAATTGTGGCACATATACACAATGGAATACTACTCAGCAGAGAAAAACAATGACATAATACGGTTTGCAGGCAAATGGATGGATCTAGAAAAAATCATCCTGAGTGAGGTAACCCAGACTCAGAAAGACAAATATGGTATGTACTCACACATAGGAATATGCTAGATGTGGAACAAGGATGACTGGACTGCTACTCACATCACCAGTGAGGCTACCTCGAAAACAGGACCCCAAAAAAGACATGGAGAAATGGATGATATCTACATGAACAGCCTGGTCATGAGTGGGAATGAAGGGCGACGGTCGAGGGAAAGAGAGTGGGAGATCCTAGCTGGATCAAGAAAAGAGAGGGAGAACAAGGAATAGGAGACCATGGTAAATGAAGACCACATGAGAAGGGGAGGAAGCAGAGAGCTAGGGAGGCCCACGGAGATCCACAAAGATACCCCCGCAAAAGACTGCTGGCAATGGTCGAGAGATGGCAGGAACTGACCTACTCTGGTGATGGGATGGCCAGACACCCTGATAGTTGTGCCATAAACCCCATCCAAGGACTGAGGAATCTGGATGCAGACATCCACGGCTGGGCCCCTGGTGGAGCACTGGGAGTCTAATTAGTGAGAAAGAGAGGGTTTATAAGAGCGAGAATTGTTGAAGCCAAGGTTGGATAAAGCACAGGGACAAATAACCAAATGAATGGAAGCACAGGATCCATGAACCAAAGGCTAAGGGGCCCCCAACTGGATCAGGCCCCCTGAATGGGTGAGACAGTCATTTGGCTTGATCTGTTTGGGAGGCAGCTGTGCGTTGGTGCCGGGTCCTGGGCTCGTTGCATGAGTTGGCTGTTTGAATCCTGGGACTTATGCAGGGACGCTTGGCTCGGTCTGGGAGGGGGGGACTGGACCTGACTGGACTGAGTCTACCAGGTCGATCCCGGTCCTTGGGGGAGACCTTGATCTGGAGGAGGTGGGAATGGGGGGTGGGCTGGGGGGAGGGGGAGGGGGGCAAGAGGGGGAGAACAGGGGAATCTGTGGCTATTATGTTGAACTGAATGGTGTTGTAAAAGAAAAAAAAAGAAAAAAAGTCATATAGGAAAAAAAATAAAATAAAAAGAAGACAAAAATAAAAATAAGAATGTTAATTTAAAAACAAACAAAAAGAAAATAAAAAACAAACAAACAAAAAAAGCAAACAAAATCACTTCTTAATTCTTACCTTTTATGGTCTTTATGTATACCTATATCTCTCCTATTTAATAATATAAAATGTGCTTGCTGCTGAAGAAAGAACAAAGGAATTAGAAAGACATGCATGTGTGCTAAGAGTTGGCTTAGTACCAATGGTATAAGTGTGTGTGTGTGTGTGTGTGTGTGTGTGTGTTAAATTCCCTAGGCTTCTTCCCCTTGTCTTTCTTTTCATTTATTTACCCATCATTAGGACGATTAAGTTTTTGTGTCATAATTTTCTCTGAGAAGGAAACAATCTATCCTGCAGGGAAGCTCTTTAAGACAGGAAGTAAGTATCTCAAATAAGTTTCAGGAAGTTCGCAAAACTGACCAAAGTTGCTAGGACCCTCCCTTGCCAACAGTAAAAACTTTTAAGAGTGTCTCTCAGAGGAGCCAAGGTGCAAAGAAGACTCTGACTAGCCAAGAAGTCTGAAACAAACAGAAACTAGCCAAGTTGCTTGGAAGAGGCACCTGGAAAGGATGCTTGCTCCTCAACCTCTTGAGCTGTCTGCAAGCTGGGAAGTGTGTTCCAGATACCTAGCTTTTGTGAGCTGTCACTCATGCTGGGGTGGGCTTTGGTGATCCAGCTGTCTTTGAATTCTTTTTGCTCCTGTAAGCAGCCCCTCACCCATGTTCATGTAAGTAACACTACTAAAACTCATTGGTTTATCAAGTTGGTCTTTTGTGGTATCTGTACTTTGGTTTGCTTGAACTCCCTATCTGGGCTCAGTAGACATGTGTGTTTCATCTTCCCAGGACCAGTCTGTTACACACCATAAATGAACAGAAAAGAGTGGTAAAATAAGGTATGTTCATGAAGCACTGTTGAATAAGGAAAACAGCAGAAGTGGTTGTCACATTGTAGGGAATAAACATTTCCCTAGTCTGACCATTCTCCATACCTGTGTGAATGGCTACCAAACATTACTCAGGGGTTTGGTGCAGGTCACAACCACAGGAACTTAGCCTTGATGTGCTTGTGCTTTATAAACTCTTCCAATACAAGAAGTCTCTGCTAGGGGAAGCCTCTGCAATATATCCTCCCTACTGAGGAAACCTCCTTCTAAATGCCAGCCCACTTCTCATCACTTCTAACCCTAGGTTGAATAACTCCTTTGCTTCTTTACACGTTAAACACTTTACATATGTCTAGTCTGTAACTTGAAAAGTTTTGGGTTAATGAATCATGTGTCTACCCAAGGGAGTCCATCATTTTCCAGGATTCCCAGGGGCATAATCTTTAATCCTCCATTTCCAAAAACATTCTATAAGTTAAGCATCTAGGGGTAGAAATAAATTCAACTGACAACCCCAAGTTGCTTTTCTAAGACAAAACCTTTCCTGTCTTACCTTTAGCATGTGAAATTTAAGGAGAACAAATTAGCTTGGTACTTTCTGGCATAGGAAATCTGATTTGGCCAAAGACATCATGTGGACTGAAGAGATGCAGCTGGTTCTTGATCAGGTAACCCAATATTGCTACAGTTTTATAATGCTTCATGAATGAGCAGCTGTGAATTATCACATGTGAGAATGATAGAGGTTATAAAACATTAAATATTATAAAAAGCAAGCATTAATATTAATAGGAGTAGTGTCATGTTGTTTGGATAGTTGAAGTTTCATTTTATACTATGATTTAAAAAGAGTAATTATGTTGGATATACATAGGATTTACTACACAAAATATAACTTAATTTATAACATAAGTCTATCATGATGAGTATTATTATTTAGTAATAGAGCTCACATATACTGAGATTTGACTGTGTCAATTTGTAAGGTTGAGTGTTACACACAAATATACCAACTCTCACATCTTGCTGAAGATGAGTAACCTGTGAGTTAAAAGGGTATCTCAAGCATTCTACTGATGTGAATGTGAACCAGGTTCTTATGGTACTCTCATCTGTAGTTTTTTTTAACTCTTTGCTCTTTGAGAGAGGGCTGCCACCCAGTTCCCAAATAATTACACAGAAATCTATTATTACTTATAAATGCCCAGCCTTTGCTTGGCTTGTTTCTAGTCAGTTGTTCTTAAATTATTCGATCTACCTTTTGCCTTTGGGCTTTAATTTTTCTCTATTCTATATACATTTCTTTACTTCTTACTCTGTGGCCTGCTATATAGCTGGGTGGCTGGCCCCTGGTGTCCTCTCTCCTCCTCTTCTTGCTTCTTGATCTCCTCTTCCCAGATTTCTCCTCTTATTTATTCTGTCTGCCTGCCAGCCCCACCTATCCTTTTCCTGCCTAGCTATTGACTGCTCAGATCTTTATTAGCCCAATCAGGTGTTTTAGAGAGGAAAAGTAACACAGCTTTACAAAGTTAAACAAATGCAACATAAAAGAATGCAACCTATCTTTGCATCATTAAACAAATATTCTACAGCATTCATTTTCTATGAGATCACCATGTTCTTCAGTTGCTCTCATCCCCAGTGTCCTTCTTATTCATCATTGCTTAAGGAATCTGTGTCATTTGCCTTAAGTCAACTAATCCAAGGTTTTCAGTTCTTTAAAGAGTTTCATCTTTCTCTGCCACATTGTCCTTTGTAACAATCTTCTCCTCCTTGAAGGATGTGGAAACTCAAAGAACCTGCCAAAATTGCACAATAAGTGATGTTCTATACACTGATAAGACCAAAAAAGTTGCTCTGAGAGAAAAGGGTTGCTGCAAGTCTTCAAAGATCTAATTGTGTTGATGAGATGGGGAGCTTCATTAGGTAAAAACCAGAGTAGAGCTTCTGTGGGCCTCTCAGACAATTAATGCTTGCATCAGTCAATTCTTGTAAGCATATCAGAATGAACTATTTGTTAAGTAATTTATCAATGCCTGAGTTTCACATACTTATGGGATTTGACTCTGAGCTTGTCATGGCTCAGAGCCTAACGTACTCTGAGGAGCAGAAATAAAGGGTTGCTCTTCTCGAAGAAGGCATCTCCTGGGAAAGAAGAAGCATAGAAACAAGACCCCAACTGAGGAAATTCAGTCTGAGAAAGCAACTGAGCATAATAGGTCACAGAAGCCTTTCTAAAGAAGTGGCATTAGAACTGAGAAATGAATGATAGGGAAGAGCAAATGTCTGAGGAGGTGGAGGGCTATTAAAGTAGCAAGAAGTGAAAAAGTCCCAAAGTAGGAATGAATTGGGCATCCTGATAGTGCAGAAAGAAACTGAAAGCCAATGTGGGTAGAGCTTAGAGAGGAAGAGGGAAAAGGTAAGAGTCCAAACTATAGGGGACATCTGATCAAGTCTTCTTTCAGGAGGAAGACATTTGGAAGATATTTTAAAATGTAAAGAGACTTTCTTCATATGGAGGATAAGTTTGATGACTACCGAGGAAATAAGTCTCACTAACATGGACATGTTTCTTGGTTATATGAATGGCTTTATTAAACTAAACTTCTATCAGGACACACATTTTCTGAGTCTTAAAGAAAGGTTATTTGTCTGGAACACCTACAAGAATCTCATCTGTTAATGCAACAGAGGAAATTCTTGTCTAATTGACCATTACTCTAAATTTAGAAATATCCTCATTTTCAATATACCTAGCCTTAGATTCAGATATCAGGATATTCCATATTCTCATTCTCCACGGATTTATCTATGGTAAGTTAGTTCAGAGTGCCTTAGACTCAATCTGAGCTCAATCCTTCCCACATTTACTCTGTAATGTTAGAAATATTTTTAGAATTTTAGGATTTTTTGCTCGAAGATTAGATCCCTTGTTAAAAGTCCGAGTGTCTCCTAGGGGAGTAACTTTTCCCTTTTGATCATTGGTCACTGCCACCTCAAGATGAGGTTTTATTTGGGATGTGGAGCTATTAGAAGGGACAGGAAATCATCATGAAACTCAGGAAACCCCCATGCCGGGGGACAATATAAGCTGTGGAGGGTGAGGGCGCATGACAAACAAAAGCCTCTCAATCGACAATCTGTCCGGAGATGTCATTCATTTCCCAGTTCCTCATGGCCTTCTCTTCTATCTGAGTGTCAGATTTTATTTGTCACACTGCTTAAGCGAGTTGGGGGTGGGGAATAATTAGAGAATCTTGTTCCTGAAACCAAGGTAGAAGGAAGGAGCTGACTCTCTAGAGAGCTGCCTTAAACATCTCAATTAGTGAACGATGCTTACTGTAGGTAGTCAAAACTGTGGGTTTGTGTAGTGAGGGGTAGCAGGAACAGGCTGACTCTGAGGATGAGCATGTTAGTATGGAGAAAAGAATGTGAGAGGAGCTTGAGATCTGTTTCACAGTGGCATCTCTGACATTCTTATTGTAACGCTTTCTTTCAAGAAATTGGCATTGAGAACTCAGAGACAGAAGTTTGACTCAAGAATCTGCAATATAACTAAAAAATATCTAATTGTCTGGTGTGGAGATATTTTATTTGTGCACCCCAATAAAGCTTATCTGAGCATCAGAGGAAAAGGCCAGCCACTATATTAAACAGAGATCAGACAATGGTAGCACATGCCTTTATTCCTAGCATTCAGGAGGCAGAGATTCATCCAGATCTCTGTGAGTTCAAGGCCCCACTAGGAACAGAGTCAGGAGTGGTGGCATGTGCCTTTAATTTCAGTGCTAGTTAACCCTAGAGGTCTGGAGGCCTGTACAGAGAGAGGAAGTGATAGAGCAGGGTGGAAAGAGGAAGTGACATAGCTGGGTAGAGAGAGGAAGTGAGATGGCAGGGCACAGAAAGAATATAGGCGTGAATATACATGAAGTAGTTCTCTCTTTGGATGAGGGTTTCCTAGCAGTACGAACATGGCTGGCTTCTTTCTGCTTCTCTGATCTCTCAGTTTTCGCCCCAATATCTGGCTTCGGGATTTTTATTAATAAGACCATTTAGCAATTCGTCTTACAGTCTGGTTATGGTAAACCTCTTCTAACCACAAGAAATCTAAGGCAACCTGGAATATATACTCAGTTCTGCATGAGCACATATTCATATATGTATTGTATAAGTTTATAAGTAAATATATTCATGTACATATGTGTGTATATTTACATGTTAGATCCTACACACATAAGTAAAATTGTATGTATGTACATATATACATATACATATACATATACATATACATATACATATACATATACATATACATATACATATACATATATGTGTGACTAAGTAAATCTGAATGGTAAGCCTATATACAAAAGAATTTGAGCTTTGGTACAAAGATCCAAGCCACAGTGGACTGTGTAGTACTAAATTTACTTGTCCACTGAGCAACTATGAAACCTGAATCAACCACATCAAATCATGATTTGCATGTGTCAGAGAAAAACCAGATGAAATGCTGTGTTCCTTATGAGAAGAAAAGCCTAAGAGATGATAATCATACCCAGTTATACCTTTTAGACTTTGTAGCTTGTGATGAATGGTGATTGTAATTGCCAGAGTAAACACAATTCCGTATGAAGCACACTTGGATTTTGGAGGTGTAGCAGAGAACAGGCATTTAAATACATCCTTGTAGAATTACTTTTTAGATCCAAGGCTATACCCTTCCCTTTTCAGGTATAGCATGACAGTTATAGGAACCTAAGGTAACAGAGGATGGAGACTCAGAATCAGCCTGAGGTCACAGAGGTCCCCAGTGGGCAATCGAAGTTGAAGGTTACTTAGAGAACCTAAAACAGCCATATAGTAGGATTATGAAAGAAATCTTTATGGCTGAAAACACTATGTATATACCTCATATTTTCTGTATCCATTTATCTACTGTGGTGCACCTAGATTGGTTCCATAATTTAGCTGTTGTAAATAGTGCTGCAATATACTTTGACGTACAAGTATCTGTGTGACACATAGACTTGGAGACCTAAATATCTGGGAGTAGTATAGTTGTGTCATATGGAAGATCTATTTTCGGGCTTTGAGAAACCTCCATACTGACTGCCATAGGAAATAGTCTTTCTATATCATTGAACAGAGCATATTTGACATATTCTTTGACAATTTTGAAATGCATCATATGCTTCTTTTGAATTTATTTCACAAAACTTTTGGGTTTTTTTTTCTTTTTTGAGTCACAGTTTCTTGGTGAGGCTCTGGCTGTCCTGAAACTTGATATGTAGACTAGACTGTCCTCAAACTCATAGGCCCACCTGTTTTGGCCTTCTGAGTGCTAGGATTAAATGCACATGCCACCACCACCTGCCTTTTAGAGAACTTTTAAAATACCACTTCATCAAGTCATGTCCAACCCTCTCAGCTTCACAGGGACCTGGATCAGAGCCCTGGGTCCCTGTCTCCTGCCCTGGCCATGCTTTTACCTTTCTCCTTTAGTGATCAGCTTCTTCAAGCATGCAGGTTATCTCATGGACATTTCACACACTTTCAAGGTTGCAGGACTAGAACAAATTATATTCCCTACAAAATTTTGTGATGTTCAATTAATTAATGCATATTAGTCTTCACAGCACAGAAGAGCAAAATTTAAAGATATTTTTCAGTCATATAATCCATGCATGCTTTCAATCAATATTTATTACGCCCCTTCTATATGTGAAACACTTGTATCTAAAAAACAATTACCATTGTTCCATAAATTTTCAAAATGTACATAAAATAGACCAAATAAATACCAAATTCAGTATCCTGTTAAACATTATTATCCATTTACAATATCTATTACCCTTTTAAAATTTCAATACCTAAGTCTACTATAATCAATTGCAATTGCATGAATACACAATAAGTTTTTTATTAAATCTGAGTTTAAATATTTGTTGTAGAGTCTTAATTTAAAATCTGACCCTCTTTTGAATGGAACGCCTTTATGAAATTTAATAAAACATGAAGGTCATAAAATGTATTAAACTATTGTACTTTCCATTTTTAATTCTGAACAGGCAAGATTCAACAAGAGCAGCTTGCTTTCCCACAGCAAGACAAAGCAAATTAGGAGAGAGGATGATTTCTCCACTTCAGGCTCCTCATTCTCTGCCAGATTTCTATCAACTAGTATTTGAAGGACTGAACACAAAGGACAGAGAATATACCAGATGACCACCCCCATGGACCTTCCAGACTACAGATTTCATCGCACACTTTCTTGTGCAAATGTGTCCAGAGAATTTCTAATGAATAGTGAGATCCCAGCTGCATATGGTTCATATACCACCAACAACCTTATGAGTAGTTTAGCAGAAACAAGTACTCTAACAGGAGCAAAAAGTCCTTCTCAGAGCGTAACTGACCTATTTTTCACATTTTTTCTTGTGAGTAGACAGCCAGGGAGATTAAAATGTATTGGTTTTAGCCTGTGAAATAGTGTCTATTCATTGCTGAATGACCTTTTTAGTTGATGCTTTATGGTGCTAGGTGGGTAGTAGTAAGAACTAAGTGAAGGAACTGATAGGCAGTTCTCTTGTGATACTTCCACTCATAAATGGGATTCAAATCTGAGGTGCTTCTGACAATTTTGGTCACCTGAAAAACAGTGCACTTTCTCCCAAACACGTTGTAAAGAACTTCAGTGAATAACTTGGCTCTCAAACATTGATGCTGAGCCTGGTAAAAGTCGCTGATGGTCTACAGAATAGCTTAGAAACATCTCCAGGAAAAGGAACAATGTGCTCTCAGTTTCAGAATCTACAAATTTCAAAAAGACAAGAAAAATGAAGTCTTTACCGGAGGAAATGTTGTTCTAGAATATTCTCCATCCAAATCATAGAGAAAGGTGAAGAAAGAGAGACAGTATTTTTTCTTATTATGTAACCATAATCAGTCACAGCTGGTTTTAAATGTTTTTATTATGTGCTAAAGTTCAAAGACATAAACTTTGAAAGGGAAGAAAGAAAAAGCACAAAGATATTTTGTCATTGGAAATTTACCAATCATTTCATTGATCATGTATGATATGACATCATTGTTCACTAGAATGTAAA
The DNA here is from genome assembly GCF_049852395.1 of Peromyscus maniculatus bairdii. Lineage (NCBI taxonomy): Eukaryota > Metazoa > Chordata > Mammalia > Rodentia > Cricetidae > Peromyscus > Peromyscus maniculatus. The sequence continues at coordinate 70,045,719 of NC_134870.1, forward strand.
GATGAGTCAAATATTGTTGACAATAATTACTATCCAGAAGAAAATTGTATGGATAGCTTCAGTATGTGGCTCTAGCTTCACCCTCTACCCTGTCCATTGTCTCAGGAGATTGATAATATAATCTACAGATTTTTATTTTACCTCTGCCTTCCGATGAGGTCAGTTAATGAAGGAACTGGAAGGGAAAGTGGACCGAGATTAGAGAAGACTTGGGAAACATTGCTTCCCTACTCCCTGTCTGCTTGGTCACCTGTGGCCAGCTGGAACCCGCACTATTACCAAAGTGCCTACCAGGCAGGCTCTTACTATTTTTCTCTGCTTGGGTTTTCAAGCAGAGATCTTTCTTTGTTTATTTAACTTAGAGAGAGAGATAACCCTTCTGTCACCATATTTGGAAAATACAGTACACATCACTGATGACCAAAAAATGCCCACATCTTTAAAAACAGACTATCATCAAATTATCCAGTTGTGCTGTGCCACCTGCCATTGACCGGAGACTGCTTGCTTATTTGCTGTGTGACTCTAGCTGTTACTTCACTTTGATGTGCCCCCTTTTTAACTTTTAAAATGGAAATAATATTCATTTTATACATCTATTCTGGATATTAGAAAATTATACAAAGCATATAAGGCAACAAAACTCCAGTTTTCTTCAAGCACTGGACTTTTATCCAACCCAATGGAGAGGTTAGGCAACTGAACTTGAGATTCTGTAGCCAGTTTCCATTAAAGAACATCTTTAACTTTCCATTAAAGAACTCCAAGATAGTCTGAGTTATAACGTGACTCTTGTTCTGTGAGACTCTTCTCATATTGACCAAGATTTTGCTACTGGAAGATTTCCATTTTGTATTCAACATATCCCCTGAACAAAAGCCAACCACACCCTGAACAAAAGCCAACCATGTGACTGGTTTCCCTCTCTCACAAGGGAAAACTGGCTAAGCTGACTTACTGAAAAGATGCAAAACTTGGTCCTCATTGTGGTGTTACCTATGGTGTTGCAATACCATTTTTTTAAACTTTAAATTCTATTTTGTTGCTTCGATCAGCTCTCATCCATGAAGGCTCTGCAATGCAAGTGTTTAGCTACTGTTCTGCTCTTACTTGCTCACATTTTGGACCCTAAAACCAGAATTCCATAGCTCTTCCCTAACCTTATTGATCCAGCCCTTAGCACAGGGACTTTCACAAAACAGACACTAGGTGTATAGTCACCAAACAAATGAGTAAAGCTAAGAAAGCATAGAGACAGGCATAAAATGCTTGACGAGGTCATCACAATTCCCGGGGACATTTCTTTTGTCTTCCTTTTCCCCACAGTGGAGAGTTGTGTACATGGCCAAAGAAAGACCAGTGTTTTACTGAAGGCTTACTTACAGTAATAGGAGTTTTATCAAGAGCTGTAGTGGTAAGAAAGAAGGTGGGTGTTTTGTTGTTGTTGTGTTTTTTACTGTCTACTATATTAAATATGCTAAGCAGATTTCATCCAAAGTGGATTATCCAGCTAGGTGAGTGCCACAGATCTCCACATGCCCACATCATCTCCACAATTCCAGAAGTTTTAACTTGAGTTGCACATCCTGTGTGCCAAACTAGCCTGGTGAATTCCCAAGAATATCATCAGTGTACACTGTCCTCACACTGCATGGTCTAACTGAAGTTTTAGAGATAGTGCAACAGCCTAGCCATGTAAATGACCCACATCCCAGCCTGCCTCCACTGTCCTCACCCTCCCAGGCCTAGCTTAGGTAACTTAGCTTACAGACCATCCCATGAAGAACCAGCCAAGAGTCCCACTCACGTGCTTTCTTGGTTACTGATGAATTAGAAACCATCCCTCCAATTTAAAAAAGAAAAACAAGAACAGCAACACTGGGTGTCTGATGGACCATTATACCAATTTTTCCTACCCAGTTTGAAATCAACCAAGCTTGGTCAACAGCAAAAACAGAAGCAAGCTTCCACTTAACAGAGGTGGGCTAGAATCTCATATCAGACACACAACCAAAGACTTCTATGTGTCCAGTTCATATCACAAAAGTACAAACAACATGAAATGCCGAGACAATATGTCCAACCCCCCAATTTACTAGTTGTATAGAAATGCTATCCAAAGAGAGATACCTAGATGAACAGATGAACCCCAGGACACAATTTAAAAGAATAGTCATAAACATGATCAAAGAACTCAAGGAGTTTAAAGATAAACACCTCCATAAGCTTAACTATAATAGAAATAAACTCTTGATTGGATTTCAAGAAAACACAAATATAAAGCAGAACAAAATGACAAAGACAATTTAGGATTTGAAAACTGAATTCAGTAAAGAGGAAAACTGATGAATGCAATGGAGATGAAATCGAAACATTCAATAATCCAATTATAAAATTCAGGGAAAGCCTAAACAGTAGACCGGAATAAGCAGGAGGGGGACTATCAGGACTTGAACACAAAGTAGAGGAATTGGACCACTCAATCCAGAATGTGAAACAAAATTTTTAAACACACACTAGGAACATAGAGAACATTCACTCAGGACTTCATCAGCTCTTTACACATTCACTCAGGGCTTCCTCAGCTCCCCACACTTTGGGGCTCAGTAGAAATGCTTGGTATCCTTGTGAACTTTGCTTGTTCCCCTTGAAGAGACCAGATCCCCCTCTTCATGGGCATGCTCACTCTCTTTCAGTCGTCTCTTTTAACAGCAGCTGACTTGTATTGACAGTAAGAATCTGACATTTTTATTGTGTGGATAATCAGTAAAGACTAAAGGATCATTCTCATACTAACCCAAGAATGTGGCTGGTTATAAATATTTCAGGTGGAACAAAACACCATCCTCAGTGGATTCGAATATGCCTTTCATTTCAAAGCTGACTTTCCTGAGAGGTGGAGCAAATGAAATTGTCTCTAACAGAAGCTGGCCATCCCTGGTCCTGACTTCTGTTAGTAATGGCTTTAGGCAGCTTTTCTCACCTGTGCTGGACTGCTGCTAAAGATTAAGAACATCATACGGAAGGCCAGAGAACTGTTAATTACTCCTCCAGGAGACGCTACAGACGCACATGTCATTCATCCAGCAAGTGCCATTTAAAAGCCTTTTGAGCGAACCTGGGTGAATATGTTCACAGAATAGGTGTAGCAGAAAGTCTACAGCTTGCTGGAGAACCACTAGCCCACACCCTGAATGAATTTTCCAGGAAATAGCATAGATTTGGCCATGTTGCAGCCAATACCTGTTGGCTATGGTTCATTCAATCTACTTTTAGAGGCAAGAACACTCCACTTTAAAAGTTGTTCAGTTCATTCTGTGTAATATACTCTGCATGTTCCTTTCCCATCTAATCTAGAAGTTCTTGAGGAAATAAGAATGCAGCAAATGTATGGGGAGCTTTGTGCTTGGGTGCTGTGGGATGGTCTGTATGTCACATGTGTTGCTCTGATTTGGTCAATAAATAAAACACTGATTGGCCAGTGGTCAGGCAGGAAGTATAGGCAGGACTAACAGAGAGGAGAATTGAGAGAAGAGAAAGGCGGAGGGAGTCACTGCCAACTGCCACCATGACAAACAGCATGTGAAGATGCCAGTAAGCCACGAGCCATGTGGCAAGGTATAGATTTATGGAAATGGATTAATTTAAGCTATAAGAACAGTTAGCAGGAAGCCTGCCACGGCCATACAGTTTATAAGTAATATAAGTGTCTGAGTGATTATTTTATACATGGGTTGTGGGACTGCGGGGCTTGGTGGGACCTGGAGAGAAGCTCTCCAGCTACACTTGGGCTCACTGAATATAAACCTGTTTATATATCCAGCTTGTTTTCTATATACCAGGCTATGGCTCTCACAGTCCTGTTTCTTGATGAGCTCTTAGATTAACAGCAATCTTAGTTTCTTCCTTGGAGAAAAACTTTGTTCTCATGGTTTTCCTATCCTAATGGGGACAGCATCTAAGTTCTAAGTATTGGCCTCCCAAGCTCTTTGGGATCAAATCCATTCTAGAGACATAAGGAGATGAAAAAGGCAAGCATGGAAAACTCATTAAACAGAATACAGGTGCTTCCCACACAGAAAAAAAAAAGGCTTAGGGGTATGCTTACGATTTGATTAATTCACTGATCATGTATGTGATGCTTACACATGTATTTAGGGAGGGGGCTACAATTCTTTGAGAGCTTCCTGTACCCTTGCATTATAACCAGAACATTACACAGGCAAACACATTTCACCTCCATTCTAAAAAGATACTCTTGAGTCTGCATTTTAGACACAAGAAATGTATGTGCATATAAAATATATATTCCTGTGAATGCATGATTTTGAAATGATCAGGATATATAAGAGACAATGCATTTGTTGCCTCCAGAGGGATGAACTAAGTTACTAAGGAATAGAGTTTTTTTACTGCATGGTATTAGTTTTGAAACTATCTGTGAAGGTAAGGACTGATATACTTTCCCTTCATCCAGTACAATATATTGCTTTTGTGTGTATTTCTATACAGTTTATCACATAATTTTGGTATCTGCATGTGGTAATTCTTTTCCTGGAATGGGACCCACAGGGTTCAAGTTTAGACACTGAGCCAAACCCATATCATTATAAAAGAAATCAGACCCCTTTTTTAAATTAATTAAACTTTTCATTTCTTTTACGTCCCAAGCTCAGTTTCCCCTCCCTCCTTTCCTCCCATTCCCCACCCCCTACCTCCCCTCTACATCCCCCACTTCCCCTCTGCCATCCATTCCTCCTCTGTTTCTGTTCAGAATGATGCAGGCCTCCCATGGGTGTCAACAAAGCATGGCATATCGGGTTGAGGTAGGACTAAGCTCCCCACTTTGTATTAAGGCTGGGTGAGGCAACTCAGTATGGGGAATAGGTACCCAAAAGCCAGTTCAAGTGTTAGGGACAGGCCCTGATCACAACTGCTAGTCCCACAAATAGAACAAGCTACACAACTGTCACACATACATAGAGGGCCTAGGTCAGTCCCATGCAGGCTCCCTAGCTGTCAGTCCTGAGTCTGGGAGCTACTATGAGCCCAGGTTAGCTGTTTTTGTGGGTTCCATTGTGATGACCTTGACCCCCTGGTTCTTACAATCTTTCCTCTCTCTCTCTTCAACAGGATTCCCAGAGCTCGGTCCAGTGCTCAGCTGTGGATCTCTGCATTTGTTTCCATCAGTTACTGGATGAAGGCTCTCTGATGACAATTAGGGTAGTCACTAATCCGATTATAGGAGATGGCCAGTTCAGGTACCTTCTCTACTATTGCTAGGAGTCTTAGCTGGGGTCATCTTGTGGATTCCTGGAGTTTCCCTGGCACTAGGTTTCTCCCAAGCCCCAAATGCCCCCAATCAAGATGTCTCTTTCATTATTCACCCCTCTGTCTGGCCCCAAGATACCCAATCCAATCACTCATGTCCACCCCCACCACCACTCCCACTTTACCCAGGAGAGCTCTTCTACTTCTGCTTCCCAGGAAAATCCATGTCTCTGATTCCTTCTTAACTCTGGATTTCTATTGTGCAACTAGTAACAGTTTGCGGACTATCCCTGCACCCTTCTGTACTTTTGACTTTGGATATACAAACTACTCAAAGAGGTTTTCTGTGTTAGCAAATTCCTTCACAAGACAACCTTGCCTAGAGTGAGGAAAAGCATGCTGATCTCAGGTCCCTTGGTCTTCTAGGTTCAACTCTCAGCAAAACTGAGATTTTTCAAGTATGCCTTGGCCTCTTTTACTCTCTATGACAGATGAGTTCCCAATGTCCCACCTCCTGAACTCAAAGATCTGTCTTCAAGTTCCTCCTTGGTTCTTTGTAATATATGATGACTTTTAACTTCTTAAACCGATTCTCAGTACTAATACAGTCATAAAGTATTTCCCATCCCATGCAAACAGAGTGATTTAAAATACAGCCAAAACAAAACAAAAACTCCACTCTTGGATAATAGATGGGAGACTTGAGTATTAGTTGTTCATGGTCTCTCACTGGCCAGCTCCCAGGGGAAGTTCATAAGGAGAGTAAGAAATTCTGGGGAGTGAACTCAGAACACAGGGATGTTGTGGGCATTCACAGCAATGTGGAGCTAGGGAAGGATGTTGGCAGTGCTCGCTTGAACCATGGCAAGAGAAAACGTGGCCAGACTTGAGAGCATAATCTACTAGATCCTGGTGGTGAGGATGTATTCATCTGCTGGGGCACCAGCATCAACCTTGACCTGCAGAGATTATCATTGTTTTCATGACATGTAGATTAGGTGATCTGCTAATACATGCTGCATCACCATGTGTCTTTGCCTATGAGGAAAAAATGTATTTGCTTGGCCTGTTGGTGGTGGCGCACGCCTTTAATCCCAGCACTCGGGAGGCAGAGGCAGGCAGATCTCTGTGAGTTTGAGGCCAGCCTGGACTACAGAGTGAGTTCCAGGAAAGGCACAAAGCTACACAGAGAAACCCTGTCTCGAAAAAAAACAAAACAAAACAAAACAACAACAACAAAAAAAAACCTTTAAAAAATGTATTGGCTTTTATGCTACATGTCTTCTTATGAATAACTAATCTGTTGGTCTAATTCTAAAGGTCTTATAATAACAACCTGGAGCCAAATTTTGGGGTAAATGCTGAAAGCTCAGAGAGACAAAGGAACCAGCCACTGCCATGTCTCACCTCGCCAACTCCATGAATCCTCTGACTGTTTGCCTCTGTGTCCTCAGCCAAAAGAACTCTTAGTTCCTCTCTCCTCGTTCCTTATATACCTTTCTCCACCCATATTAGTCTATTCCTAGTGCTGGGATTAAAGGCATGTGATTCCCAAGTGCTGGAATTAAAGGTGTGTGCCACCACTGTCTGGCTCTGTTTCTCTTCTAGTCTGACTCAATCTCATGTAGTCCAGGGTAGCTTTGAACTCACAGAGATCCAGATGGATCTCTGCCTCCTGAGTGCTAGGATTAAAGGTCTGTGCCACCACTGCCCAGCTTCTATGTTTAATCTAATGGCTTGTTCTGTTCTCTGATCTTTAGGTAAATTTTATTAGGTTACAGGATATATCACCTTTCTCTCTGTGGCTCATATTCCAGGTATTATAATCTATTCTCGGGACACTACTATACTGTTGGTCAAGGAAAACTCAAGTATGTAAGCACTGAGTCTGCAGGACTGAGGTATTATGGGAGCCAGGCAGCTAAAGCCATGACAATAGCTTCCTGAAATTTCTTGAGTTCTTTCTTTTGATCAAGTAGAAGCTCTGGATGTAATCTGTATTCTGTGCTGGTTTGGATTTAGCATGGCTCTATGATGGAATAAGTGTGTCTGACATGAAATTACACAGCTGTAATAGTTGTGTTCTTAAGACCCAGTGAAAATGTCCCATGTCTAAATAGCCAAGCTAAAAAGCCACATACTTATTAAAAATACATTTTAATTGTTCAGATTTTAAGAGAGAATTCATGTACACGTTCCCAACCTTAGCATGTATTTCAAAAGTAAAACAGGTGTTCTTGTTCTATGTGCCCATTTCCGTTTCTTGGAACTAATGAGCCCTGTAACTAATTTACTGTTCACCTTTATAAACAGGTTGGCACAAAGATATGAAATGGTTATTTACTACACAGTAACATATTTTATGTTTTTGTGATCTTCTTGTCAATCTATCTTGGGTAATGTTTCCATATTAACATAAAAAAGTTTATTCTGGCTATAGAGGAGGCTACAAGGTTGAGTGTGTGCTTGCCGCTCTTCCATTGGGCCTGAGTTTGATTCACAACACTCACCTTAGGCTGCTCACAACCACCTGTAACTCCTGCTCCAGGATATCCAGTAACAGTTCCTGGCCTCTGTGAAGTCTAATGCTCATTAACACACACAGACACACACACACACACACACACACACACACACACACACACAAATAAAAAGGGTTTTTTTTTTTGCTTTTTTAGAAAATGTTTCTTTCAGGTAGTGACATCTTTTTTACAGCAGAGAAGTTTTTGAATGCAGGGATTGAGAGCTGCTGGATGGTTTTGTAATTTAGTATTTATGCATCTTAGGTGAATTTCTTAACTTTGGTAAAATTGTAATTTCAAGAATTGTAAAATGAGCCGGGCGGTGGTGGCGCACGCCTTTAATCCCAGCACTCGGGAGGCAGAGCCAGGCGGATCTCTGTGAGTTCGAGGCCAGCCTGGTCTCCAAAGCGAGTTCCAGGAAAGGCGCAAAGCTACACAGAGAAACCCTGTCTCGAAAAGCCAAAAAAAAAAAAAAAAAAGAATTGTAAAATGAGAACAAAATATCAAGGTTCCTATTACCCTAGACAGTGTGTGACACCCTTGGGATGGTGTCTAGCGTATGACATTGGAAAGAAAGAGAGGGGGAAAAGGAAAATGCGGTAGGAGGAAAGTAATTCCTTATTAACTTAATTTACAGATTCCTACAATTTAACTGCCTGGACACAGCATGATTGATTTCCTCTAGTGGACATTAGCTCCTGCATTTCTAAGTGAGAAGATAATTAGACTGGATGATATACAAAGTGTCATTGGTTCAATTGTTAGAATTTAATGCCCTCAATGAATTCATTAAACTTTCCACTTCTGTATAGCCACGTACAGCAAGGGGAAGTTTCAGTCAATGACAGACCACATATACAGTGGAAGTCCCATAAAATATAATGGACATGAAAACTCTCGCTACCTAATGATGTAGTCATCACAAGATCTCAGCACAATGCATGACTCCCATGTGTGTGGTCACACTGTTATAAACAAGCCCACTGCACTGCTGGTTATTTAAAAGAATAACACAGGAAAGGTGGTACTAGTTATAACTCCAACACCCAGGAGGCTGAGGCAACATGAATGCAAGCTTGAGGCCAGCATTAGCTGCACAGTGAGTTTCAGGCCAACCTAGGCTACACAGTGAAACCCTGTCTGAAGGACAAAGTGTAGTACACACAGTATGTGTAACATACAGTACTTCATGGTGATAACAAATGACTTCTTGGTGTGTGTGTGTGTGTGTGTGTGTGTGTGTGTGTGTGTGTGTGAGAGAGAGAGAGAGAGAGAGAGAGAGAGAGAGAGAGAAAGAGAGAGAGAGATATTTTATTATTATATAATACAGCAAGAAGTAATTTGTTATCATAAAGGAGGACACATCTTTCATGTATCATATATGTAAATACATACATACACATATGCTTTTATTGTTATTTTAAAATATACTTCAACTTGTTAATGAAATAAGTTTGCTGTCAAAAGAGCACCATGATCAATATGTTTATGTATATATTACATATGTATCTATGTATGAACAGATATATATATATATATATACACAATTTCATTGTTATTTTAAAATACACTTCAACTTATTGATGAAACAAGTTGGCTGTTGAAAGGGCACCATTTCCATGAGTAGCATCCTCGCACAATTCCTGCTTGCTGCATATCCTGACTGTTTCATTTCCTATTGTTCTTGGTTAAATCTTGTGCTGTGTTTTGTTTGTCATGGTCCTGTTAGCTGTGTGGAGTCAGGCTTTGTCATTTGGATTTGTACAACTATACTTTAACATTCAAATGATAAGAAAACCGCCTAAGGTGCATCTCTCAGAACATGTCTTTGTCACTAATTGGTATGTGACTGTGCTTCATAACTTGCATTTATCATGTACCTGCTCCGAACAAAGATATTAGACTGAAGAAGCAAATGAGTCATGTTTCTTGTTTTAAGAATAATGAGAGGTTAGATAAGGGCAGGGGACATATAAGGGGAAAATCCTATATTTTCTTTAACAGCTTCATTTGAAGGCGATATATGGACTGTTCTATTGGGAACAACGGAGTTGGGAACCAAGTGTATTACAGTGTGGTGTGATCAGTGTCATTTAATTCCACTGGCTTCCTGGTAGCACAGAAAGGCTGCATATTTTTCACTTTCTCTCAGGGCTGTGATGAGTAGAAGGGAGAATTCTCTTGGATCAGAGACATTACATAGTGCAGCCATTGATCGAACGTGTCTCAGCTCATCTTTAGACTCAAGAATGGGTTTAGTCCTAATTGATACATATGCATTGCACATCTATGAACTACATAAATTTGGGTAAGTCACTTTGAAACTTTGATTTCCTCATATATAAAGTGGAAATAGCAATAGAAGTCAATCTCCTAAGCCTATTAACATTAAATTAATTAATATGATGATTGTACTTATAATAGTACCCAGTACATATTCTGTTTAAATATGTCCTGTCATTGTTTTTGATGGTTGGAATCAGGAACAGTGTTAATTTGCTAGAGATATTTTGAACCATCAGATAAGATCCCTGCTCTCAGAGGAAGTATCCAAATAAGGGCTAAACCTGATATATCATTTTAAGACTGATATTAGTTACACAAGGTGTATTTTCTAAGATAAAGTAACCTTGATTTCTTCAGACATCTTGGACGATTAGACTCTCTACTGGACTTTACACCAGTGTTGTATCCTCAATACTATATTCCATCACCTGTCATCCCAAATAACAACAGAAAAAGCTGACAAGTGCTTTCTAAACAGTCTGAGGAACTAATGGACATAATAATAAATGTTCCTGAACTCAACACTCAACATCCAAACATTATTATTATATCTATACTGGGAGATCCAGGGAGATAAAACACTAAGTATATGAGGGATGCAACCTGAATTAAGACAGGTTCTATCCCTTTCTACAGTCTTAAGTTGTTTGTAAACACCATCTCACAAAACTGAACAAAGTCGTAGCCATTGTTCTCAGGAGAATTCTTCACGGAACCTTAAACTTGAAATAAAATCACTTTTTAGCCAACTTCAAAACGAATGGCCAATATCTCTACTTACAGCGTTTTCTTTTGTTCCTATCCCCAGACATCTTTTCTAAGGGGAAATAAAGGAAAATTATATATTGTTTCCTTTCCTGACTTCCTTGAATTTCTCCTCTCCTCCCTCCACCCACTGGAACAAGCCATCCAAAACTACAACAGTGATCAGGTATCTGTAAAAGCAAAATCAACTGAAAGAAGGTGATTTTCATCAGGGTATATGGGGCCAATTGTTGCTGATAAATGTTCTTTTAAGTAGCCGGTTCTGCAAAGGATATAGACTGTTTAAGTATGATTAATTAAGAAATAATTATCTTTGACTGGGGGAATATGAGACAATAAATGGACCATAAAAATCTAAATAAACATTTAGGCTGCTGCCTTTACTTTCAGTTGGTGCCAGGGAGATTTATGATTTTTCACAAAAAACTATGATAAACTTTCTCCTTATGCTCCCACCATTTTCAAAATCCAAAAGCATTATGAGTTCGTGGTTCACACCGCCCTTTGTTTTTGCCCATTTGCTTCCTGTAGATGCCTCACTGTCAATGAGGTTATTCATGCTAAATCAGTATACAGCTCTCATTTTTCATTGATTAAGTGCAATTGTCTTAGAGCAATCATCAATGCTTTCCTCTCTCACATCTCCCTCCTTACTTGTCCTAAAGAAATGGCCCAGTAAATGTTCCCCAGAGACTGGTTATGTCACACTTTATTGGCAGTATGCAGCCAAGTTGGGCATGGTACTTCCTGCTCAGAACTAGCAACAAATCTCCCCGAAGCTCAACATCTTTCTTTGCTGTTATGTTTTGCCTAAGGAGTAAAATCTAGACTGTTTAGTCTGGGATTCAAGTCTCTATCTTTCATGAAATCATAGTTGTAATAACAATCACTGCATCTGCACATGGGAGAAGCCTGGATTACAAATGTAAATAGAAGTATGATGTGGATAATACGGTTCTAATAAGGGGAGAGAATATGTAAACAAACAAATAAGCACACCAAAAGCTGAGTTCAAAAAAAGAAAAATACACATAGTACAGTGGGTCAGAAACTGCACCCATTACGTCTCACCAACTTGACTTCTTAAACACAGGCTGCACAAGGCCAACAATAGACATGCTAACATGGACAGGGGAAGGTCCACCAGGCCCCAAGCCTGGACAAGAACTGCAGGCACTTGGATTCTTTCTGTCTCCTCATCTGCACAGCTCCCTGAGCCTTGAGGACGGGGAGTTGATGAAAACATTCCATGTAGGGGAGAGTGCTCTAAAGCCTCTAGCTCTCTGCACATTGCCCTGTTGTGGGTCCCTGTGTTAGTTCCATCCACTGCAAGAAGACACTTCTCTGATGTGGGTCAAGCAAGGTAAAATCATACTCCAGTGCAGACCCATGTCCAGAAAAGAAATGCAAGTCTACTTTTGTGGACTTTTTGTCTTGTTGTTTTCCTTTGGTTTTTTTATTTTGTTTTGTTTTGTTTGTCTCAGTGGTCTTTCCCTGTTTGTTTTCATGGGTTTTTTGTTTGTTTGTTTGTTTGCTTCTTGCTCTTTAAATATGTTTAGTCTTTCTTTGAAATGGGGAAGAGAGAACAAAAAATTGGGTGGGTAGGGAGGTGGAGAAGATCTGGAAGGAGTTGGGAGGTGGAAAAACGTAATCAACATATAATTTATAAAAATTTTAATAAAACAATAAACATTATATTAAAAAAGAACAATAGGCAGCTAAGGAATGCCAGAAGCCAGAGGAAAAGTTTTGCCCCAGGGAAAGGCACATCAACTCGTTGTCTAATAACAAATGGTCATCCCTGAAACCACAAGTAACATTGTACAGACTGAGCAAGTTGCTTTATGTATTGAGGAATGTTAAGGAAATAATTAATCAGAAAGGAGGACATTAATTTGAAAGAGCAAGAGGAGGGGTATACAAAAAGGTTTGAATCAAGGAAAAGGAAGGGAGAATGATGTAATAATAGTATTATCTCAAAAATAAAAGAAGTCATTTTTAAAAATCACATTTTACTCAAAGTTAAAGGAAACACTAAAAGGAATAAAATATTAGAGCATGTGTATAAGTTTATTTCATGAAGATTGTGAATAAATCTAGACTATTAGTATTTATTATATATGAGTAAAAAGGACATATCTTTTGTTTTACAAGTGGCTAAGAAGATAACTAAGGGACCAAGGACATTTGTGGGACAGATGATAAATTCTACTGGAGACATGCAGCTGGTAGCTGATAGAATCATCTGGAATTCAGTGTCAAGGTTTGGGTTTATAGCAAATGCTTGAGAACCTAAAGCATATACTCACTGGTAGTTTCAGATGTGACTAAGATCGCCTAAGGTAAGAAGGTGAGGTAAAGGGTGAAGATACCCTGAAGGAGAAACCAGAAGATCCCCACATTTACAGCAGCCCACGAGGGGCCCCAGAGGACTGAGAGAAATCTGTAAACAGGACACAATACCAGGAGATTAGACTATTTGAGGGAGAAAGACACAGTGGACAGCAGCAAATATGAAAGAGCAATTCTGCAATAGTCATGAATTGTATGCATTGGGATTAGGAGGTCAGAGGTCATTCGTGACACATGTACAGTCTGTTCCCTTGTATCGCTGAGAACTAAAAAGACATATGGTGATGGAAAAATAAGCAGAGGAGGACATGGCAAAGATGGGTGGAGAGTGATATCTGGAATAAGGTATTAAAAAGGGAAAGTTATCTCATATTAATTTCTTTTCTTGTAACCGTGACCAAACACTGGAAAGGAAGTGACTTGAGGGAGTACAGATTTTATTCTGGTCCATAGTTTGAGAGGGCACATTCCATTGTGAAGAAGGGGGGGTGTGTGGTGGCTGCAATGGCTGTTTTCATGGCAGCCTAAGTTTGCTTATATATTGTTAAGATCCAAGGGAAAGATACAGAGAAAGACAGAGATAGAGAGATAAAGAGACAGAGACAGAGAACAGAGAGACAAACAGAGAGAGCACTTGAATCTGAACTTGGCCTGGTTATAATCTCTAAATTCCACCTTCCAGTGACCTCCTTCCAGTTAGGCCCATCTCCAAAAGGTTCAACAAACTCCCCAAACAATGCTATCAAATGGAGATCAAGTGTAAGAACACAAGAATGACCCTGTGAGGGGACATTTAACACTGAAACCATAATACATGAGTAAGGGCTAAGAAGTAAAGAACGGTTTTGAGAGGTGGAAGGAAAAAAATGTACTTGTAAACATTGGGCAATAAGCTTCAAGAAAATAACATTAAAAAGAAGTTTGGGAAAGAAAATGGCTGATGATCAAAGGCAAGAGAAAAATAATCCAGATCACAGGACAATGATTAGCCATGACCAGGTGACAGAACATAAAGCTGTAGGTTAAATGACTCTCCCAAAGATGTCTATGCTCTGGTTCCTGGGATCTGTGAATGTGCCATGGTACATAGTAGAGGAACTTTGCTAGTGAATTAAGGCTTCTAAACTTCAGCTAGGGAGATTATCCTGGGTTATCCAGGCGACTTCAATGTCATTACTTGAGAAATTAAACGCAGACAACTTTCTCTGGCTGACATTGGAGAGTATGACAGGAAGGGAAATTTGCAGTGTAAGAGTGATAGTTTCATTCTTCCTGAGAGAACCATGTGGAAAACACAAGAAGAGCAGCACATACAAGTTTCTGGATCCAAGAGCAAACCCTGAGTGAAAGTCAGAAAGAAACAAGGACCCTGCTCCTAAGATGAAAAGGAAATAAACTTGACTTACAACCTGGGTAAACTTCACCTTGCCCAGCTAACTTGATTTATCTCCAGGATCTAAGGAAAGAACACAGTCTGGCTGGCACATTCATTAGGCTGAGAGATGCAGATGAGCCATACTGTACCATGGCTACCTCCATAGAGGACTGGCTGTAGAATTATGACAATTTGTTACATCAGCAATAGCAAGTTGACAGTAGATAAGAGAGAAGGAAATTGCTGTAAATGCGGGAGAATAAGCCCATTGCGCTAATTTTCCTATTTCTTAACTTGGCAGGCTTTGACCTGCTCTGGTGCTCTGGGCTCTTGCTGTGGCTTTATTCTTCAAAGGTGATGGTAATATTAGCCCCTCAGTAATGCTAATGCCAGAGTGGAAAAGAGCAAAGAGCAAGATCTTCCATTAATGTCCATCCTTAGAAACAGTAGATCACAAGTTTTGTTCTGTAGGAGATACCTGAACAAAATGATCCCAAAGGGACCCACTACTCCTAAAAGTACAATGGCTCACAGGTGAGCCTTGCAAGGGTTCCGCTGCAGACCATGGGACTGGGAACCACGGTGAGGAATGCAATTTTCCCAGAGAACAAGGAACTGACATCCTTGTATGTTGCATCTGAGTAAATCTGGCTCCTTCAACATTTCCCTTCTGTTAATCCAGTTTGACAAGCAGCCACGAACTTCCACGTCACCTCCTTGTGAGTAATGTTCTATCATGGGTCTGCATTGCCATCGCATGTCACAGAAGAACCGCATAAAACTAACATATGACCCAGGTGTCAAAATACCATTTCAGGAAATAACTGGGAAATGAATTTTGATCACCAGGACACAGTCCATCCATTTATCCCAAGGAGTGCTTCCTGGGGGCTCACTTGGCTCTGAAAATCACATCCTCAAGCAAACCTGGAGGAAGCAATTAATTGTGTAAAGTAACACAAGGATTTTTGGCATGAATGGCCAGATCGCATTTATTCAAAGTTTCTTGGGATTTTTATAAGTGTTTTCTTCTCTCATAGTCAGGAAGTCTAAACCAGGCATAAAAAATGATGACAGGTCAAACTGTTCTCACTCTAGAAAAGTGATGAGAAATGAGAGAGAGAGAGAGAGAGAGAGAGAGAGAGAGAGAGAGAGAGAGAGAAGAGGAGGGAGAGAGACAGGGAGAGGGGGGAGAGACAGAGACAGAGAGATAGAGAGAGATGGGGGCAGATGAGATCTCCAGATTAGCCTATTTTTAGTCCTTTATGCTCTATGAGATCCCAAGACGAGGGGACTCTTCTTTACCATTACCTCAGTGCCCCCTCTTTCTTTTCCCTTTTTATTCTCACTACATTTAGGGTCTTTATCTTACTTCCTCTGTCATTGCTGTTTTGTTGACTGAGATCAGATTGTTTTCTAAGAACAGGTGGAGACAGGGAAGACAGCAGGAAGATGTTAGTTTTGCTTTGTTGGTACCGTGGGGATAAAAAATAAAGGAGGCATATAAAGTAGGAATTATGACAGTGAAGTCAAGAGGAGACAAAGAATCGAGTTGAGAAGGCATCCTTTCCGCTACTAACATTGTGAAACCGACTGCCAACGCCACCATTAGCACCAATTCTACCCGCAGTTAACTGCAAGGAAAACTCGTCCCCACGAATGTGAGTTGCAGGTTCCAAACTGCCTTTCTGATTTTTTTTTTGTACTGTATCCCCTCGAACCAGGCGAGCCAGGAGGGCTTGATGTCACTGCTTCTTTGCTTGGCCGACTCTGGAGGTGGCTGGGCCTTAGAGCAGCATTTATGTCCCTCCAGTGCTCAATAGAAGCCAGGAGTGAGCCCCCACACTTTAATTGAAGGGTGAGCTTCTTGTAAAATAGTTATTGTAATATAACAGTGATATTGGTCTCATTTGATGGTACAAAAGGAGATCAAACAAAATGTAAAAGCCGGAAGAAAGAAAGGGTACGGAAGTAGGGTTCAGGGCCTCAGAGTCCATTTTTGTCCTCTGGCCCCTTTGGGCTCTGGGCTAAGCTCTAATCAGACTATAATTGAGCTCTGCCTATTAGATTGTTCCATCGGGAAATGCTTGTGTGCCTTGAGTGCAGAGAAGACCACAGGCCGAACTTTGCTACTGATTTTTCCTGGCTCAGCATTTCTCCCGCGTGCTGTCAGCAAAAACAGGAGCAGACAGAGGTGATGTTTTCATTGAAAATCAATTGGCCCAACACACATAAGATCTCTACTACATGGCACCCAAGTGGTCCAATTTCCTGTGATTTCCCACAGAATTACCCTCTATTTGCCTTCACGGTCAACTAAGCTTACCTCATGGAGAAAACAAGGTCCAAGGTGGCTAGGTTATACTTGGATGCCAACTCTTATAATGTCCTGTTGTCCTGACAGCTTGCAAAATGGGTAAAGAAGGGACTATTTATGCTGGGCATGCCAACAGGACCATCTACATCAATGCATCCAGAATCTGGTGCCAGGTGGAGGAGTATGAACATGCCAGACCCAGGTCAGGCTAGTCACCAGTCTCTTGGAAGAGTCTAAGACTTTGGGACATCAAATTAAACAAATAGACCAAAAACCAAAATAATATCAGCTTTTCCTTGGAAAGAAACCATACAATTTTAGAAGATATTAACTGATGTCCTAGATTAATGGTTTGGCAATGTATATTCCTTATTATTGACACATAATTATGTCATGTGGTCTGGGTACTACTTGTAGGTTTTCAAAGATCATATACCACAGCATCTCATTGGCTCTCACAATAACTGAAGAGCAAATTCTAAAATACTTTACCCTTTCTTAGAGAGCAAACAAAACCACAAGTTGTCTAGGTGATACAGCCAAGGTCTCAGGTAAATGGACTGTGGAATCAGGCCTTGAACTAGGAGGCCTCCCAACAATTGCCCAACGGCCCTGAACTAACACTTTTCTCAGTTTATGGAATTAGTGGAGTTCAATGATTTCTTTCATGAAATTGCATTTCCAGCTTCCAGGCACTCATTACCAGTGTAGGTACCATTGTCTGTATCTCAAAAACAGGTTCTGTTAGAAATAGGACCATGGTTATGTGAACCGTGTGAATCCTACAGATTTGGTGGGAACTTCCTTCTTTCCGTCCCCATGCCCGTGCCCACCTGCCTCAGTCCCGTTCTTGGGGTTTAATGTTTCCTGTTGTTTCACTCTTCAGCAGACTCAGAATCCCTAAATCTTGAACTTGGAGTCTTTATGGCATCCGTTCCCTCCCTTCAATCTTGAACCCATTAGCAAGTTTTTCTTTTTCAACCTCTCCGTCGCTACCTTTCCAACTGTGCTGTCAATCGTACTAGTTTTGACTTTGTGCCTTTGCTCAAGTTCCTTTCCCGGACTGGTGGTTTTGGCTCCGCTCTAGACCCACCACAGTCTCGCCACTCTTCCCTCCTCAGATCTTAATGAATGTCTTTCTAGCTAGCTAGACCCACAGACCAAATCTTTCAACAAATCCTCGCGAGACACCTACCAGGCTTTGCTGCGCAAGTCAGTGCTGGCCTCAGCAGTGCTGGGAGGGACTGGGGTCTTTCTTTATTCTTGGTCTGGTGAGGAGAGAAGCCACTGGGGCATTTAATCTAAACATCTTGTCTTTATTTCAGCAGTTCGGAGGCAGCATCAATGAGGCTGGAGAGCGTTCTCCATTTGGAAGGATGCTGGTATGACTGCTTAATCGATTTGGGAGGAGGCTTTATTGCAATTCTTCATTTCCTGTGTCTATTGTTGCAGGATTTCATTAACCTTCGAGGTTGTCTTCATTTTGCGGTTTGCATTTTAAGCATTTTCTGGTTCCTAAACCGCCTAGCAAATAATTTCTTTTGATCCAGTTGCTTCCCTCAATTACTATTCTACTTAAGTCTTTTGTAAAATGGCAAAATGCACAGAGCTTGAGTATCTCGGGCCACCGCCTCACCCATCTGTGGCCCTCATGGTTCAGGGTTTCATTTAGGAGCTTCATGCAGTTGAGGGAAGTGTTATGCTATTGCTAGATTTTTGGAATCTCTCAGTCCTCACTGAAAGGAACCAAGGAAGAAAGGGAGAGGAGAGAGGGGAGGAAGGGGAGGATGGAGTGTAGAGGACGTGAAAATGATACGGGTACGTTGGATATTTGCCTTGCCATTCTATAAAAATAATGGCTTATATCTCACCCATGTGCAAACTTCCCCAAAATCCTGCCTTGTGTGCAAAAATATCTTCGCTGGCTATCCACTTGCAGAGGATCTTTGCATCCTTCAGCCACTCCAATCTTAGGACTTTTTAAATTTTTCTTAAAGACTGCCTTGGACAAAAGTATAAACAGAACAATTTTGTGTTGTAGTAATAGCAAACTAGTAAATGTTTATATAAAACCTTTGAAGGGAAGGGGCATTTGCTCACTTATTTTTACTCCAAAGGTATAAGGTGAATCTGCTATACAGTCTTATAGAAGTGGGAAATATGTGCTTGAGAAGTAAGGTAACATGGCTTCTTGGGGTGGCCCTACCAAGAAATGGGAGAAGAGACTGAATCCTAAGTCTTTTTCTCCTCAACCTTAAAACACCTGTGGGTCCTACTCCTATTCACTAATAGAGTCCCTGCCATTTTGTGGCCTTTTCTTAGCTCTTTTTCATTAACTTTTCTGGAATTATTTATTCATGCCATCTTGGGTGTTTTTATTCTCCTTTTCAGACCAAAGTTTCCCATTTAGTATCCTGTGCAGAGTTAGCAGGAACTGGGAGGCAGGAACATGTGCAGAGGCCATGGAGGAGTGCTACTTACTTACTGGCTTGCTCCCGTGGCTTACTCAGCCTGTTAGCACCCAGGGCCACCAGTCCAAGTGTGACATTGCTCACAGTGGCCTGGACCTTGCCACTTGAAACATCAATCAAGAAAAGGTACCACAGGGTTTGCCTATAGATCAGTCTAGTGGAGGCATTTTCTCAGTTGAGATTCCATCTTTCATAATGACTCTAGCTTGTGTCAAGTTGACATTAAAACTAGCCAGCACATCTGGGAACAGGGTATCTGAAATGACCCCAGCTCAGCTAGG
This sequence comes from Peromyscus maniculatus bairdii, assembly GCF_049852395.1. Lineage (NCBI taxonomy): Eukaryota > Metazoa > Chordata > Mammalia > Rodentia > Cricetidae > Peromyscus > Peromyscus maniculatus. The sequence goes on from NC_134870.1 coordinate 70,065,359, forward strand.
GCTAGGTGCAGTGTCTAAGTAGAAGAGCCAGCCTTTTGTAGAGAATGAAGACTCGTGCTGCAGATCCTAGGGAGTTTTAAAGTTGGTCCCTGGGTGGCAGGGGCTAAAGTTTTAGTGAGAGTGGGCAGCGTTGCCTGGAGTAGTAGGACTCGTGATCATTAGGTAGGAAGGAAGAGTCAAGGCAGGGTGTTGGACCCTACTTAGAGGAGAAGCACATGACACATAATACTCCCTCTGGAGGTGGAGTCATGGTGGGAGGTGGAGTCATGGTGGGAGGTGGAGCCATGATGGGAGGTGGGGTCATGGTAGGAGGTGGGGTCATGGTAGGAGGTGGAGTCATGATGGGAGGTGGAGTCATGATGGGAGGTGGAGTCATGATGGGAGGTGGAGCCATGATGGGAGGTGGAGCCATGATGGGAGGTGGAGCCATGGTGGGAGGTGGAGTCATTGTGGGAGGTAGAGTGATGGTGGGAGGTGGAGTCATGGTGGGAGGTGGAACCATGGTGGGAGGTGGGGTCATGGTGGGAGGTGGGGTCATGGTGGGAGGTGGGGTCATGATGGGAGGTGGGGTCATGGTGGGAGGTGGAGCCATGGTGGGAGGTGGAGTCATTGTGGTAGGTGGGGTCATGGTAGGAGGTGGAGTCACGGTGGGAGGTGGGGTCATGGTGGGAGGTGGGGTCATGGTGGGAGGTGGAGCCATGATGGGAGGTGGGGTCATGGTGGGAGGTGGAGTCATGGTGGGAGGTGGGGTAATGGTAGGAGGTGGGGTCATGGTGGGAGGTGGAGTCTTGATGGGAGGTGGGGTCATGGTAGGAAGTGGGGTCATGGTAGGAGGTGGAGTCATGGTGGGAGGTGGGGTCATGGTGGGAGGTGGAGTCATGGTGGGAGGTGGGGTCATGGTAGGAGGTGGAGTCATGGTGGGAGGTGGAGTCATGGTGGGAGGTGGGGTCATGGTAGGAGGTGGGGTCATGGTAGGAGGTGGGGTCATGGTGGGAGGTGGAGCCATGATGGGAGGTGGGGTCATGGTAGGAGGTGGGGTCATGGTGGGAGGTGGGGTCATGGTGGGAGGTGGGGTCATGGTAGGAGGTGGGGTCATGGTGGGAGGTGGGGTCATGGTGGGAGGTGGGGTCATGATGGGAGGTGGAGTCATGGTGGGAGGTGGAGTCATGGTGGGAGGTGGATCATGATGGAAGGTGGGGTCATGGTAGGAAGTGGGGTCATGGTAGGAGGTGGAGTCATGGTGGGAGGTGGGGTCATGGTGGGAGGTGGAGCCATGGTGGGAGGTGGAGCCATGGTAGGAGGTGGGGTTATGGTGGGAGGTGGGGTCATGGTAGGAGGTGGAGTCATGGTGGGAGGTGGAGCCATGATGGGAGGTGGGGTCATGGTGGGAGGTGGGGTCATGGTGGGAGGTGGGGTCATGGTGGGAGGTGGGGTCATGGTGGGAGGTGGAGCCATGATGGGAGGTGAAATCCTCTCTTGGGGGCTCAGGCAGCAGGGGGAAGGGTAGCCACCGGGGAGGATGCTTAGATGGTATGACGTTTAAGTGATGGGGTGGGGTCATAGTGGAGTGGGGATTGTTACCTCCAGATCTGAATTTTTAATATAATACACAAGAGGTGTCTATATACATAGTTATTATTTTTAGTGAAATTCTCAAACTAGTTTGTCCCGTGACTCAAATTTTACCAAAGAAGTTCTGCTTGGCCTCATGTTCTCAAAGCTAATTTCTGGGTAGTTAATAAGTCACATTGTTCTAAAATCACTGTAATTGCTGAAAGGATAAACTGAGAAGTGTCTCTTTTCCTCCAGCTTCCTGTTTTGGTAGCAGCGGGGGTGGCTGTATAGTAAATTGGCTCAGTTGTTGTCTTAGTTAGGGTTTCTATTGCTGTTATAAAACACCATGCCCAAAAGCACCTTAGGGAGGAAAGAGTTTATTTCAACTTACAACTTGTAGTCCATTATCCAGGGAAGTCAGGGCAGGAACTCAAGGCAGGAACCCGGAGGCGGGAACTGATGCAGAGGCCATGGAAGAGCATTGCTTACTGGCTTACTCTTCCTGGCTTGCTCAGGCTGATTTCTTATAGCACTCTGGACCACAAGCCCAGCGCGTGGCTCTGCCCACAATCAGCTGAGCTGAGCCCTCCCACAGTAATTCTCAGCTAAGAAAATGCAGTACGGGATTGCCCCCAAACCAGTCTGGTGTGGGCATTTTCTCAATTTACAGTCCCTCTTCCAAAGAGACCCAGGTTGTGTCAATTTAATATCAAACTAGCCACTATAGCTGGTGAAATACAATTGTTTAGAACACACAGGATAACTAGAGTTCCGCCCTCATCATCCACATAAAATGTTAGGTTCCGTGGCTTGTGCCTGTATTTGTATCCCAAGCGTAGGGGACAGGCAGGAAGAACGCCAGGCCTAGGTGGTCAGCCAGACTAGCTAAACAGGTGAGCTTCAGGTTTAATGAGTGTCTCTGTCTTAAAATAATAAAATAAAACAAAATAAAAGCTGGAGGGCCAGTGTGATGGTACAGCTGGTATTTCTGCCACCAAGCTTTGAAGACCTGACTTTGGTCTTGGTTTGGTTTGGTTTATTTGAGACAGGGTCTCACTGTGTAATCCTGGCTGGCCTGGAATGCAATATGCAGACCAGGATAGACTCAAACTCAAAGAGATATACCTGCCTCTGCCTCCCACATCTTGAGATTGATCTTAGGGGAGCGTGATGGAATGAGAGGCCTGACTCCTCCAAGGTTTCTTCTGACCTCCACACTTGCTCCATAACATACACACCCACACACCTGAACTCATACCCAGAGACATATGCATATGATAAAGAAATATAATTTTACAATTAAATAAATAAGTTGGAGAGTAATTGAAAAAGAGTTGCTGATACTGACCTCTGGCTTCCACACACATGCATACATAGTCATGTGTTTACTGGCACACACATGTGCACACACATGATTATAGCCCTACTTTCTGCAATCAGGGAGCCACTTTGGAGTAATTAGAATGTTAGATCTTTGTTGAAGACTACTGTTACTTCTCAAACAGTCATGTGTTTTGAGGAGAGGTAAAGAGTCTGACCAGAAGGGTCATTTACCGTAACTAAATGCAACGTGTGGCAGAGCAAGGACAGTGCAGAAGACAAGATAGCTAGAGGAAGCTTGGGAAGAATGGCCTCCCAGGAGCCCCTGAAAGGTCATAGGCTCATCATCCTCTGCAGATGCATTTTAAGGGTGGGCATGTGGGGTTTTTTCATTGCTGTGACCAAAATGCCTGTCAGGAACAACTTTGTGTGTGCATCTCTCTCTCTCTCTCTCTCTCTCTCTCTCTCTCTCTCTCTCTCTCTCTCTCTCTCTCTCTCTCTCTCTGTGTGTGTGTGTGTGTGTGTGTGTGTTGGGGGAATTGATTTTGAGTTAGTTTCAGTCTGTCACTAGGTAAGGGAACAGATTGTAAGCAGCCTACCACAAGTGGCAAGAGTATGTCGTGAAGGATGTTCACATCGAAGCAGACAAGGACACAGAATATGTGGTAGAAACCAAGGGTCTGCCCTTAGTGTCAACCTAGTGGCTAGTTTCCACTTCCCACAGGTTCCATGGCCTCCAGAGATAGTACCAGCAGCCATGGCATACAGAAGCTGGACTATTGTTCCTACCCATAGATGAGTGCTTCTCTCAGCCTTGGTCAGAGAACCTTATTTATTTATTATTTGCTTGTTTATTTATCTGCAATCAATTCAGAGACTCGTTATTGATTGAATTGCTGAGAATATGCGACTGCTGAGTGTTCCCCTCCAAACTGGACATCTATGCCAAGCCCCTAGGACTCAGGAAAGTCTCAGAAGAAAAAGGAGGAAAAAAGTAAGAACTGGAGTGTGGGGAGGGTTATAAAATGCTGTCTTCTGGATATGACATGGATGTTTCTTTCACAAATTCATAGTATCTATGGTTACCTGCACAAGAGCTTCACATGATCAAGCCAGTCAAAATTTCAGCAAGGACAGTGGAGTGGAAGTTTTTCTTAGGGAGACACTGGTAGGTTGCTCATGCTCCCATGGATAATTCCACATTGTGTGCACAAGGGAATGCTGGACTCAGTGGGTTATAAAGAAGAATAAGAGGTCATAAAGCAGGGAGGAGATGTGTTGCGGAGACCTGAGAGATGAGATTTCTATCGGGTATGATCAAGATACAGTGTATACATGAATGAAGTTGTCAAAGAATAAATAAATGATTTTATTTAAAACTAGCTACCACAATGAAAAAAATCAGGAGGTCAGGTAAGACATTTAAAGTTTGATTTATAACAAGGAAATTGTAAAAGTCCAGTTCTGAAAGAGCTACTACCTAATAATCACTAAGAAAGGGCCAGCCATGCTTAGCAAAAGAAGAACCTCACAGTAAGGAAAAGAGATTCATTGTGGTGTCTTAGTTACATTTCTGTTGCCATCAAAACACACCATGACCAAGGCAATTTATAGAAGAAAGTATTTAACGGGGACTTACAGTCTCAAAAGATGAGCCCATGACCACCATGGCAGGGAACAAGGCAGCAGGCAAGCAGGGCACAGGTGCACTAGCCGCGTGCTTATATGTGATCCACAAGCACAAGGCACAGGTAGGTAACTGGGAATGCTGCAGGCTTTTGAAACCTCAAAGCCCACCTGCAGCGACACACCTCCTCCAATGAGGCCATACCTCCTACTCCTTCCCAAACTGTTCCACCAATTGGGAACCAAGCATTCAAATATGTGAGCCTATGGCCATTTATTCATTCCCATGCAAACCATCACACTGGTGGAGGTTCTGAATACTGCCTATTTTTGTTGCCAGGACAATTCTCTGCCAGCTGTAGGGAAAACCTAATTATGACCTGCCCCGCACATTCACAAAACCAGATATGGGTGAGTGTGTCCTTCTCTGCAACTGATCATATGTCTGCAGAAGCTGGTGTTCTCAAGGAAATGATAGAAAGGAGCTGCCATGACCCAGTATCCACCTTCCCCAGAAAAGCTCTGCTTTGAGCCAGCATCATGCTTGTTCACTATAGTATGCTCCATGCCTAAAGCTCTGCTTGACACCCAGTGACCAGCCACAGACACTGTTGCATCAATAAATCAGTGGATGAATGACTGGACTGGTGTCTGAGGAGATGCTCTTCTGTCCCTACTTGTACATTTCCAAAGAGAGTGTTTTCACGATGTCTTTAAGAGCAAATTCTCCTTGTCCTATGGTAAAATACTTTTTCTTGTAATTCTGCTCTGTGATTTTGTTAGTGACTAGCAAGACACGAAAATAAGATGTCCCCTTTTCTCTATGACAAATCCTCACATCCTGGAAATTGTGATTTCTCGTTGATCTTTCTGTATAGCTGACTCCAACTGGCTTTTTAAATCATTCCTCTGAAGAATATTGGGGCTCCCAGATCCTTGTCTCCTTGTCTCCTTCTTTCTCTATGTAACAGTTCTGAATGTCCTAGAGCTCTCTCTGTAGACCAGGCTGACCTCGAACTCACAGAGATCTACCAGCCCCTGCCTCCTGAGTGCTGGGATTAAAGGTGTGTGCCACCATTGCCTGGCTCTCTACTTCTTTATTAGTAATTCTCTGCTGGTGATATTATAAAGACTAGTGGCTATGGGGTTGGTGTAGTTGAGTGTATTGGTATCTGCCTGAATCCAATTAGTGGGTCTATTAAAAACACTTTCTACTTTGATAGTGCTTGAAGTGGTTTCACAGATGCTATCTCATTTTGTTCTCAAGGTACACTGGGCATTTGATATCCTGGTCTGGAATTAGAAGAGGTAGCTGGACATAATACTTGTCCATTTCCCATGTCCAGTGCTTGGTCTCCACTCTAGCCCTCGGTACCTTTGTACAACATCAAATATTGAGTAGAAGGACAAGAAGAAACCGTGCCATCCAGCTCCAGCCAGCCTGGGGAGTGTGGGAAGCAGTGCCCAGTGGCTGGCTTACTTACATGTGAACTTGGACGTGTCTTCACTTATCTTCTTCCCCATCCTCTGCATTCCAGCTGGGCACTAGATATTTTGTCCTGCTGTGGGAGACAGCACAAAAGGTCCAGGAAGGGAAGCAGAGGACTGCTACAAATTCCTCAGGTCTGACTTAGTCCTTTCTCTAAATGCTTCTTTGCCCCCAGTTCCCCTCTGCCAACAGCCATTCTGTGTCACCCCCTAGGTCTCCACCAGAAAAATTCGTTAAACACACTTTGATTCACTGAAAGACACCACTGGAGAGCGTTGCAAAGCTTATGGTTTCCTGAACATTCCAGAAATTAAGCACTAATGGAAGGCCAAAGCCCATGGAACCTCCTGGGCTGGCCCAGCTACCTGCAGGAGGGACAGTCAGCCCACGGTGGGCCTGGATGTTTAGAAACACAATGTTCCCATCTGAAGGGGATTTCAAAGCCTCCCTTTCCTGGGTGGGGGCCAGGGGCCTAAGTAGAGCCCTTGGAAAAAGCCCACGGAGTTTATGAGCCTGGAGATATTGGTGCACTTGCTTGTATAGCAAGAGGAAGACAGAATGTTCTGTAACCACATCAGGTTCTTGTGTACAAGGCAGTCGGGAAATTGTTTCTCAGCTCCAGAATTGAAGGCAGATGGAAGCGAGTTGCTTCGCCTCACTCACACTCTCTTCTCCCGTTTAGTACAGTTCCCATCCAATGAACCAGGGAGTGAGAAGAAAAAAGAACATATAATCAATAGACCCCACCCTAGACCCAGCCTTGGAGAGCCTGAGCCGATGGTTCCTCCTCCTTGCCAGGCTGCTACCTAACATCCTAAATGCCCCCATCCATCAGAGACAATCAACAAGTACATATTGGGAATTGCCTAAAGGGTGGCTGTGGCACTGGTAAGAGAGGTTAAAAATGTCCAGTGGAAGCTCTTCCATGGAGATGCTCATTATGGGCATCAGCAGACATTCAGCAGTGTTGGGGAAGATGGCAGCTGGCTTGTCAGAAGCCGAGTATGGTGCCCTGGCCCTAGTGCCTGCATATGTACTCCAGAACAGAGAACTGACTGCTTTTGCCTGGCAGAGCGCAAGGGTGGGCAGGAGTTGCAGGAGAGTTGAACTGCACTGGAAACTTGCGTACACGGAACTATGGAGGGGTTAGTGAGAGTAGTCAGAATAAATACAGCTTAGGCCAGGAACTAGCATTCTAAAGGGCTGAGGACACCAAAGGGTGAGCTAAAGGTGTCTGCGTCCAATATTGATTTAAAACAAAGGAACAGTGAAGATGAGTGTTACTGCTTCTTCTCAGGAGTCCAGTAGAATGTTGGCAGGCAAGGCTTCACCACGAACTAGATTATGGTAATACAATCCATGTTTTGACTTCCTAGGGACTTAACAAGGGTACTATGGGGTCTGTAAAAGCCCAGAGAATAAATCTTTGAGGCTTTTCAGGCTGTCTGATTTCCCTTAGAATTATTCAACTTTGTGGTATCCCAAATATAGCCCCAGATGACACGCAAATGAATGAGTGGGATGTGTTCAAATGCATTTTTACTGATAGACGCTCAATTTGAGTTTCATATGACATTCGCATGACAGGAAATGTTCTTGCTGTGATTTCTCTACCAACCATTTGAGAAATGAAATGGGGATGGCCACACAAACGTAAAAAGCAGACACAATTTGCCTCATGAGCCATAGTTAATGGACCCTGATCTAGGAAAGTAGAGTTGTACTTGTGAAGAAAGAAGGAACAAGACGGTCATAATCGGAATCTGAAACTCAAGCTGTAGGTGTGTGCTGTGAGCAGGTGTTCTTCTACCTTGTGCGTTAGGAGGCGGGGCCTGCCTGGTGGAAATGAGGCATGAGAGCGGGGCTCTGAAGGCCTGTGGCCCATCCCCTGGATTGAGCTGCTGATTGCTCCCTGGTTTCCTTTGAAGGGAGGTGCCCCCTCCTCCAGGAGCTCTGCCACTTCTTCTCACACCTCGATGGGTTGACACCCCCAGAACCGTGAGCTAGAAGAAATCCTTCCTCCCCTCAGATGTTCCGGTCGGTGTGTTTATCAACAAGACACAAGAGTAACCAACATCTCAGGGAGAAAAACAGCTCACCTTAGTACTTCTCAGCTCATGCTCATCTGTCCTTTGCTTCACACGTGTTATTCTAAAAAGTAACTTCCCTTAAACATAAAAGAAGGAGGTCAACTTTTAATGTTATGCCTCGCTGTGGGTCTTTTACAGTCCTTCTGTTTTGCGGATTTTTAAAAATATCACCCGTGTTACCCATCATTGCATACATTTTCCTTGAGGAACAGCACTGGCTCTATGCACAGCCTCACAAAGCCATGGTTTTTGAGCAGGCCTATAGGAATGTACTGCTGCCTTGAATTAACATATGTGAAACAGTGTATGGGAAAACACCCTATTTTCTAAGTAGGAAAGGTAACCCATAGTCCAGCTATAAGACTTGGCTTGCCGGGCAGTGGTGGCACACGCCTTTAATCCCAGCAGCCAGGAGGCAGAGGCAGGCTGATCTTTGCGAGTTTGAGGCCAGCCTGGTCTACAGAGTGAGATCTAGGAAAGGAGCAAAACTACACAGAGAAACCCTGTCTCGAAAAACAAACAAACAAACAAAAATGCTAGTAATTTTGTTCCCATTTTTTTCTTTAACATGATCATTCCCTCCTATTTTTTATCATCTATTCCCCATTGATATTCTGTGATACTTTGCCCCATCAACCAGTCTGATTGCCTCTCTATACCATAATTATCCCACGTGCATAATAATTATAATGTACTCACTTATGTCATTTTTCCTTTCATTTATGACATCTGCCGGGGGATAGTGCTTCTTGGCAAAGGTTTTCAAATTTGATGAGACAGAAGACTCAAAAGTAAATTTACTTACAGGTAGGCAGCAAGAACAAACAGAAGCCTAGAATCCTGGGTAAGCCAGTTTTTCAAAGTTTGGGAGAACTTCCCACAGGAGACTGTGTCTTATCTACATGGGCCGTACACTGTACCTCAGCCAAGAGACCCTGCCAGCTCTCTGTCCTGGAGGTTCACTGTGCACATGGCTTGGATTACTGGTCCTGAGTGCTTCATAATATCCCACTCTAAGAAGGGCTTAGGACACAGCTTGGGTGGGTTTGGATGCTTCATCCATTTCTTAGGATGTGGTATTCTCAGTCTCTTCTACAACCATTCTGAGAACTGAGGGCAGCATGAGAGAGGGTTAGGTCAGCTAAGTCCACCTGAAGATGTCTTCCTGTTTCCTGAGCAATCTATGCTGAGATACATTCTTTTCGTCTCTTTAAACAATGCAAACACTAGTGGCCTGGCCCAACCTTCATTCACTTTTGTGTGTCATATTACAGGTTAAAGTTGGAAACAACCTTGGCTTGTGAGCAGGGATGGGTTATAGGCTCCATAAAATTCATATGCCATGTATCACAAAATCTTGAGACTATTGCTGTGGAATGTCATTCTGTATGCTGTGAATGTGTGTTGCTCTGATTGGTTGATAAATAAAATGCTGATTGGCCAGTAGCCAGGCAAGAAGTATAGGAGGGATAAGCAGACAAGGAGAATTCTAGGAAGAGGAAGGCTGAGTCAGAAGTCGCCAGATGGGCACAGAGGAAGCAAGACAAGGCAGAACTGAGAAAAGGTACCAATCTACGTGGCTAAACATAGATAAGAATTATGGGTTAAATTAAGCATAAGAGTTAGTCAGTAATAAGCCTGAGCTAATGGCCAAGCAGTTATAATTAATATAAGCCTCTGTGTGCTTATTTGCGGGACATGAGTAGGAGAGATTTGTCCAGACTGCTGGACAGCTGGAACACAGGAAAACTTCTGACTACAGAATATTATCTATAGTTAAATTCAGTGTCACTTAAATGGTATTAAGGATAATAGAGAGAGAGTGGAAGAAAATATCAAATAGAGCTGGGCAAGGAAACAGGCAGGCAGTCTCAGCAAAATTTTTGACATTACAGAGGGATAGTAGAAGATGGCATGTCCTAAACTTTGAAAAGCCATCCTTATTCTTAAATGTTTCTAAAAGTTAAGAACTAATTTAAAAAATTACAGTGAAGATAAACTTCTAAATCTTATAACAGCTGTTAAAAGAAAAGGAAAAAAGAAAGAATTGTAAAAAATAAACATATAAAACAAACCAGGCCTGTGAGATTGTGCACACTCACACAATACACATAAATAAACAAAAAAGCAAATAATGTAAAAAGTTTAAATAGTACCCCAAATTCTAACTTATTACTTCAAAATGAATCAAGATATTAAGACAATACTAAAAATGTGAGATAATAATACAAATTGGAAGCAGTGAAACAGGTGAACTGAAATAACTCAGAAAAATTAAAAATGAATAAAAATCCTGTGTCAAAAAAGAAGATGAAACCAAAGGAAAGTTATGAATGGCAGCAGCAAATGCCTGTAATTCCAGACCCCGGAAGCCTGACAAAGAGGGACTGTCAGTTCAGCATCAACGCCAGACAACACAGTGAATTTAAGACCAAGCTGGGCCATGGAGCAGGACTGTGTCTCAAAACAATAAATAAATAAGAAAGGAAGGAAGGAAAGAAGGGAGGAAGGAAGGCAGGAAGGAAGGAAGAAAGGAAGGAAGGAAGAATGGAATGAAGGAAGAGAGAGAGAAAGAAAGAAGAAGGCAGGAAGAAAGAAGAAAGGAGGGCTGGAGGAAGGAAAGGAAGGAAGGAAGGAAGGAAGGAAGGAAGGAAGGAAGGAAGGAAGGAAGGAAGGAAGGAAGGAAGGAAGAGGGGAGGGAGGGAGGGAGGGAGGGAGGGAGGGAGGGAGGGAGAAGAGAGAAAGAACAGAAACAATACTATCCAAACAAATCAATCAAACACTATTAATAACAGAGAATATAAGAATGAACAAACACAATTAAATAGCTAAAGGAAACAGAGTAAAGGGGTGGCAGCTTGTTCTATAATTTAAAAGAAATGAAATGATAAAGACAACTCCCAAATGTGTAACTGAAATTGAGGCTGTAAGAGGAAGTTCTCTGAAGATGGTAGGATTTCTCAAAAAAGAAAATCAATGAAAGAAAACAGGAAAAAAGAGTAAAAATATTTGATAGGGGGAAAATGTTTCTTTAAAATTATTTAAGTTACACATTAAGGAAAACATTTAACAAACTAAATACATGCTAATAAAAGTAATATATTTTAAGAGAGAAAGAAAAAAATATCTGTGTATCTAAAAAAGAAAATGACACAAGCAAAAGAAAATTAAATTATAATTAAATTTTCTAAAACATATTTCCTGCCAGATGAGAACGGAGGAACTGTCTTAAAATATTCAGGGAACGCACTTGTGAGCCAAGGACTTCATATGCATCCAGTGACTTCAAGTATGATGGGTGCAAACTCCCATTAACATGAAGGAACTGGAGAAGCTTTATTGCCATGAGTCCTTTCTTAGGACATCTAGTTGGACAAGATACAGAAAGAGGAGACGAGCACTAGCTAGCCTGTTACTTTCACACTGGATGTTATATGTGTGTTAAAGGGAACAAGTTCATATGTGCTCCATGTCCCCAAGTGAAAGTACAGAGTAGTTATAAACACGGAAGTAGGAAGACTACAAATGCTGTGTTTTCAATAATCATGTTTATACTGTTCTATTTATATCACTGAGCTCTTGTGTGCTAGCCAGGGTTCTCTAACAGAACAGAACTGATGGGAAGAATATATAGAAAGAGAATTTATTAGACTGGCTTACAGGATATGTTTTGGTAGTTCAACTATGGCTGTCATGGTTTGAAGCCTGAGAATTCAGTAGTTGTCCAGTCCACAAGGCTTAATGTCTCTGAGGTCTCAGCCTGGTGCCAGGGTTCTGTAGGATTCCTGGAGAGCTGCTGATTTTCAGTCCACATTGGAATCCTGAAGAAACTGGACTTAATACCAGTACAGGAACAGGATAGACAAATTTGCCATTGAGAATAAGGGCAAGCTGGCAAAAAGCTAAGTTTCCTTTTTTTCCAGTTCCTTTTATGAGGGCTGCCTTCAGAAGGTGTGGCCCAGATTTAGGGCAGATCTTCCTTCTTCAAATAATCAGATTAAGAAAAATCCCTCACAGCAATACCCAGCAACATGTGTTTCAGTTGATTCCAGATGCAGTCAAGTTGCCAACCAAGATTTGTCATCACAATTCTACCCCTTGTCAACTTGACACACAATCATACCTCCTTGTGTCATGCATAATTTCCAAATGAAAGCAATAACCAAGTCATAATTCGGCCTAAGGAGATATAACTACGCCACCTAGAACCTCAAATGTGTTATATGTTTTAGAATCTGTGACTAAGCCCCTAAGCATTGAGGAATGCTTCATCTTTTAAATATGGTAAAAAAAGATTTACAACACTTAACTACCAGTGTTATTTCAACCGATGTTACATCATAAAAATAGAGGAAAGAAAATGCAAATATCAGCTCAATATATATAATGTACATGTTCTTAACGAAATAGGACAGAGACACTAACCTCACTTGCAATTCTTATTTCTGCAGCTGATCACATGGCCTTAGCTGGTAAATATAATTAACTGCCTTCCTCTACTACTCATCACGTATCTTCTCCACCCTTTTCAAGTACCTCAGCAAGTCTTGGTTCTTTTCCTGGAGGAGTGACCCATGCCTTCATCATGGAAGGGTCTGGGCTCTTTGCTGCCCTGCCTGGACGTGGTTGTTGTGGTTTCCCATTTACTTTAATCACAGGACATGGTAATGCCAAGAGACTCCCTAAAGGATCTCCTGCACTCCTGACATAATATTCTCTATCTTCATGGTGGGGAAGCAATCCATTTTCCCTCTGGTAGTCTGGATTTATCACCCTTTCTTATACTGTTTGTTATTACTTCTTAGTCTGTTGGCTTAAGTACATCAAAAAACTCAAAATGGCCAAGGGGTTGGTCTAAAGTAGACTTTCCACAGAATGGATCTTCCTATCCACTGGTTGTGTTGGGTTACATTTAACACCTATAGACTGATGTTAAAAGGGCCAGTGTCATGTGTTTTTATGCTCCAAATGTAGAAATACAGAATAGTTATAAGCCTGACAGAAGGAAGAAAGAAAATACCATTTTCAATGACTATGTTGATACGATTCTGTTTGTATCTGTGAACTCTTATGTATATAATTTGGGGTAGAAAAACCGGAAAGATAATTGAATTTCTCTGAAAATTCTTTAGGAGATAGAAATGCAGCTTTTACAAATTTCCAACTAAAATTAAGGAATAGGAACAATTTTGAATTAGTATTATCAATATGAAAACATATTCATATATAAAACATATTGATATTTGCTTAAAAATTTATTTCAAAGTATATGTATATGTATCTATGACTATTCTATCTATCTATCATCTATCTATCTAATCTATCTGTCTAATCTATCTGTTTAGTTGCTTTCTGTTGTAATAAACACCATGACCAACCAAACACAATTGGTTGAAGAAGAGGCTTATTTGGCTTAGATGTTCACATTATAGCCTGTCATTGATAAATTACTAATTAATTAATTAATTAATTAATAATTCATAACAATTAGGGCAGGAACAATATACATAGCATTAATATTCTATTGGAACCATGTCAAGAGTAAGGTTGAGTAATGTTGAGTATATGAGGCCATGAAGGAATGCTGCTTGCTGGCTCACTTCCAGGGACATGATCAGCTGACTTTCTTATACAGCCCAGTCCCAGGCACTGCTACATCAATTAGAAATTAAGAAAAATGCCTCACAATTACCCACAAGCCCATCTGATATAGACAGTTCTTCAATTGAGCTTCCCTTTTCCAGGCAACTCTTGGTTTTATCAAGGTGGCAATAACTGGTACACGGTCTATCACCTGTCTACCTGTTGTAGTCTGAATAGACTAAGACTAGTTATCTATCAGAATGACTAAAAGGAAAAGTGGTGATAATAACAAATAGTGGTGAGGGTTCAGAAAGACTGGCACACTCATACATTGGTGGTGGGAACGTAAAATGGTTTGACTGCACTGGGAAACAGTTTGATAACTCCCCTCAAAACTTAAAATAATTTATAACCCACCAGTAACAGTTTGGGGCAATTTTCTCAGAAATGAAAAAATTTATTTTGACACCAAAACATGTATATAACTGTTTATAGAAACTTTGTAATAGCTTAAAACTGGACAGTACCCACATTTTCTTCATTGGAGAGGGATTGATCAAATCCTGGCATATCCATGTAAGGATACTACTCAGCAATAGATCAAAGATGAAAGAAAAACATTTAATAGGCAAAAACTGTGTGGCTCTACTGTATTAAATGCTTGGAGTGGTCAAACTCACAGAGACAGAAAGTGTAATTATGGTTGCTAGGTTCCTAAGGGATGGCTTAGTTTTGCAAAATGAAAAAGGGGGGATTTGTTGCACAACACTGTGAGTATCTACAACACTACTGCACACCACTCTTGAAATGGTTCAGACAGAACATGAATGCTGTCTGTATTTTGCTATATAGTGGCTGTCTTCTGGGGGCTTGGCCTTTGTCCCCTGCTTGTTGTTAAGGACTCTTGTATGGAATAGGTCAGCTGAGACCCATTAGTTAAAATTTGTTAAATGGCATTATTAGAAAAAACAGAGAAATTCATTCTGAAGTTACAAGAATAGTATTATGCTAAAAGTTACTTTCTTAGTGTGTTATGGTTATGTACAATTTTAACAGTACAGGAAGCTGGGGGAAGATGTTACATAAAAATCTGTACTGGTTTTGTAATTTTTTTTGTAAGTATGAAATGATTTCAAAATCAAATGAGTCAAAATAGAAAAAATCTCTTATGCATATGAATTCCAAATAATTTATGTAGATACTTGAAGAGGTGGAGCATAATTTCACACTTCTTAAATGTGGGCTCTGAGTACAGACTTCCTTGCAAAGAGCACACTATGGGAAAAAGAGAAACAAAGAAGAAATTTATTGTTGAGAAACTAGACATATGCTAACTTAGGAAGGCAAGCAAGGTCAGGGTCATGAGGCATCATGCTGACAGTACACATCTTCATAGGACCAACCCTCATCACTTGACCTCTACTGTTTTCCTCTCTAAAACTTAGGGTCTATCTACTTGTAGGAACAAGAAAACAAAATAATAACAACACCAAAACGGACACATCTCAGATAAGGGCTGTTCTATAAAATATCTGGCTAGGTCTCTTCAAAACTATGAAGGATACCAAGAAGAAGCCAAGTGTGAAAAACTGTCACAGCCCAGAGAAGCTAGAGAATGTGAACATTAACTCTACTACCCCATCTTGAGCAGGCCCCTGGAAAAGAAAAGGGAGATTAGCTAAAAACTAAGGATATCAAAATGAAGCATGGACCTTAATGAAAATGTAATGATATCGTTTTATTAATTATAAGAAAGGTAACAATTAACTTCTACATATTGTGTTGTACCTCTGTGTTCTCACACTATTGTAAGATGCTAATAGTAAAGGAAACTGGGGGCAGTATTCTTAGAAACGCGACAATTTTCATAGCTTTTTGTAAATCTAAAGTGGTTCTAAAAATAGACTTTTAAAATAAAGGAGTATGTATTACATGATTCCATTTGTGTAGTGTTCCTGAAGTAGCAAAATTTTGGAGATGGAGCATACCTAAATGGTTGCTAGGGGTGTGGACAGTGGGGAGAGGTGGGTGGTTAGCAGAGTGACATATTTGTGGGGATGTTACAACTGAATATGTTGACTGTGGCAGTAGTTACATAAAGCCAAACACAGGACAGAATCCCACAATTCTTTATATAAAACCACTCACTCGCTCACACACACACACACACACACACACAACATACATATGTCAGTCACACTCACAAATAGAGGGTCTTGTGTCTAAGCTCTGTGGATTTTAGCCTGTCAGGTTTCTGCTTTAGATATTGTGCTGTGATTATGTGGGAAATTGACCCATGGGAGAGGAGACTTGAGACAGGCCTGTATAGAAGAAGATCCTTGAATATTCCTTTGTAACCTCCTGGGACTCTATAATTATTTCATAACAAAAGTTCCAAACTCTTTGGAAATCCGAAGATCTTCTGAGACATCACATTTCAAATAGATGAGTGAATTTTATTAACAGGGATATGCTACAGCACCTCACCATTGTCTGCTCTGGTTCTACTTTTTTATGTCCATCTTTCCTGGCAAAGTGCTATATCAGTTGTTTAATTTGAGAATAGATTCAAGGGTGTTCTAGAATTCAGAGTATTGCTGAGTAAAGTGTGTGTGTGTGTGTGTGTGTGTGTGTGTGTGTGTGTGTGTGTGTGTGTGTGTTGGTGGATTCAAACTGGCCTTTGCAGGAGCAGACAGCCTGCCAGGTCTGAGAGGACAGAGGAGGTAGAAGAACTTGGTCTAGAAGTTGACTGACCACAGTTCTCAAGGACCTACATTAGATCTGTCTCTTTGCTATGTCATTTCATATCTCTGTCTCTCTCCCCCTCTTCCTCCTCCTCCTCTTCTTCCTTTCTCTCTTTTTTGTTTCTGTTACTGAAGTGAGAATGACAAAAGAGATGTCCATTTGAAGCAGATATCTCAGTAAGGCATACAGCTTGGTGAGGGGAATCCAGGCTGGGTTTTATCTCTATTTTCTTTTCAGCCAGGTTCTCTTGTATCGGGAGCAGCCTATAACTTTACATGGCAGCCACCGAGTGATAATTATACACCATTGTATAGGGAATTAATGAGGCCAGTTAGTGAGTGAGCGGTACAGGAAGAGATGATTGTGGGTTGTGGGCAAAAGACTTCTGAGAGGAGCTGAAGTTTGAATAAAGCCATAAAGATAATTAGAATTTGGAGAGGAAGATAATGGAGTGAGAGTAATCATTATCTAGGTAGGGTATCTTGAATAGATTTCAGTGATCCAGGTGTGGTGGCATTTACCTGTAATCTTAACACTATGGAGGCTGAGACAGGGGGATTTCAACCAAATCAAAATCAAAACAAGAAGCCTAAATGAGGCTGTTATTCTTATTCATCCTTATGGATTTAGTACCTGGTAATGTGTTATCAAGGGAAGAAAGGGAGACAGGGGAAGAGGGAGGGAGTGTGGGCTTGAACATATGACTTGATCATACTTTCCCATAACATCTTCCTATCTATCAGCTGTATTGGAACAGGATATGTTGCTGAGGTAACAACTCAGAATGTCACAGGCTTCGTGAAATATTGAGCATGGATTTGGGAATTAAAGGTAGGGCCTGTTGAGAAGGTACAAAGACAACAAGACACTCAGACTTAAGGATGTTCTAGTTCTCATATTATAAAGCAGGTGGGTGATAGCTTTGGTCCATTTTACTTCCTGGGACAGAATTCTTTAGTGACCAGGCAAGATTATATTCCATGTCCCAGAACTCGTACTCTCATGCAATGTCTACTGAAAAGAAGCTAATTACATTTTAAAATATCAAGCTTAATAAGAGAATGTGTGTGGTTTCTGTTTGAAGATTTTAACATTTCTCATTTGGTGGATCCCAGCTTTACCATATGTGAATGTGAATAACACTTTGGAACTAGTTTTTTCTCTAATTTCATCTTAGAAATTAAAAGCTTTCATGACAAGAAAGTATATTGCCACAGTTTTATACGGACTAAAAATCTGACAAAAAAGAACTAAAAATCTGGATATTGACATTTCCCACAAAAATCAATGTTGGCACTAACGATAAAGATGCACAGTACTGTGTGGGATCCCTTCAGTTCCGAACCCATCCCATCCGCTGACTATATCATCTGAACTAAAAAGAAGCCTGCTGGGTCAGGGGCCATCCTTCAACCCTGCAAATCATACTGTCCCACTCTCTGTCTCATGCTAGGTAGGTTTTTAACGTGGTAACTGATTCCTACAGCTCTGTCTCTTAGCACCCTAATCTGGGCAGATAGGGTGGCTCATACTCATCCTCTCAGGGTATGTATCTGACTTCAAGGGCAGAGGAGAAAAAAAATAAAAACTATGTTCCTCATTTGGATGTGATGGCACCCACTTGTAATCCCAGCACTTCCATGGCTGAGGCAGGAGGGCTGCTGAGAGTTGAAAGCCAGCTCAGGCTGCACAATGAGACTCAGCCTCAAAACAGACAAACAAACACACAAACAAACAAAAAATCAGAAACATTACTACCAACAAACCCCCCAAAAGTATTCTCTTTCTGGCCTTTCAGTTAAAAATGCCCAGAGATCAGGGAAATAGAGGAGGGAGGCCTTCAAGGAACCCAGCTTCTCCTCCTTCGCTTTGGAACTCAGATTCTGCTTGGTGGGTGGAATAGGGTGGTGATATACTTAAAAAAATTTTTAAAATCTATGACTTACAGACAAGTTGTAAATGTGTATTGATTCCACTTATCTATCTGTAGACTGAGATTTACACCAACCACAGGTACAGACAGGCACCACTCTCCTGAGAACCACTGTGAGCACATTTCGGCCTGAACGATAACCCTGTAGTTGAGGCAAAGGGGACCTTTACTCCTGTTTGAGGAGCTGTTAAGAAGGCATGAGGGAGACTCTCAGACATCATTACTGATTTTGGAAATATCAACCCATGAGCTGGAATTAGAAATGTTATAGTTCTAATATTTCTTGGTTTAATACAAGTCAGTCTGCAGAGAAGAGGAAGTGCAAACTGGTGGGAGTCTTCCCAGTCCTCGGTCCTCCAGGTTAAGTGCTCCGTCACTCTGAGGGCCAGCTTCTGGGCATTTCCACTCATCCCACTGGACCACTAAGACTTCTGTGGGTGCTCTAATACCACATGCCTTGATCAAGGTCATAGTGAGTGACACAGACTGGGAGGGTATGGGGACCTGCTCGTAGCCTTTCTTGTCTGTCTTGTTGGCTTTGGGACATGCAGTCTTAGAAGATGAGAGAAAGATGGCAAAGAGAACCCCATTATGCCTGTATGTTTATAAACCACACAATTTACAGCCTGCAATCTAAAACAGGTTTCCAAATACAAAATAAAAATTGGGAACAGGAAAGGTGGGAAGAGAAAACATCTGTGTTTGCATCTTTTGTTTGAGACTTTATCATCTCTATACCCTTTGTCATATTGCTTAGGAGTGCTAGTTTATTGGTCAAATGTAAGCCATGTGCATTCTTTCAGCACAAAGGCACTCAACATAGACAGCAGTAGGTGACCAGTACCTGACATTTATTACAAAGCCCTTCTTTCCTATCATTGCAGAACTCGTGGAAGTCCTTCTTTCCTCAGGAATATGAAATCATGGAAAATTTGGGGTGAGAGCTTCATTCTCACCCATATGTTCTTCTAAGTCTTCAGGCTACACTAGGTCTCCAACATACTGAGACTGGCTGTAACAAGAAATTTATAGTGATATGAATGGACCTGTGCAGGATAGCCAGGTAGGAAAGTATTTTCTGAACACAAGCCCTGCAAATCAGACTCAAATACTGTCTACAGTATATTTCCCAGAGACAGAAGTTGGGTTAAAATTTTGTCAATGATTGTGTATCCACTTGGTGTGAGAAGAGACCCTCAAATGCTATTAAACTGCTTATTGATGTGAACCAGATGGAAAATAAGACAAAAGAATTCACAACTCATGTTAGACAGAATTGAATGTCTTTAATTTCACACAATGAATAACATATGAATAGGACCAACTTTTTTTTTAATAGTTAAGTGCTCTGTACTGTGCTAACCTGATCTGGTAGCGAAGACACCGAGCGAGCTTTCTTTTAGAAAAAAAATGTTTAAAACCCAACATCTAAGACCATGGTAGAGCATGCCAGTAAAGCATGCCAGATGTCGCTACGCCTCAAATGACAGCAAGTCCATGTTCATTGAAATGTACAAAAATGCTTTATGAATAAAAACTGTTACAAAAAGAACATTTCAAACAATGTACAATTTCTCTTGCCTCTATATTCAATAAAATACAAATACATTTTTTTGTTCTAAAATATGTTTACATACAATCAAAGTAGGACATGCAAATTACACTTTAAAAAAGGCTTTTAAAAACCACTTATGAATACAAACTAAAAATTAGCCAGAAGGACTTGTAAGACAATCTTGTGCCCATTTTTTTGAAATATATATGTACATATTTAACACATCATGTGCATTTATTATTATTTAAGAAATAGATTTTTTTTTAAAAAAAAAAAAAGGAAGAAAAAAGAAAGATACCAATCCAGGGCAGAACTACCCTTCCAAGTTGACCAGTTGGCAGCTCTCCGATTTCTCCCTCTTTAGTGTTTATTCTACCTGGGCAAGTGGGAGACAGATATCCAGGAAGTCTCTTCCTTGGTTGATATGTGCTTCTGTGACTGTTCCCCAAGTGACTGAGTCCAACAGGGAAGACAGGCTCCTCAGTGGGGTGAACTCTCTTAGAAACACGAGGCAGAGGGAGCCTTGCTGTGTGGAAAGAAACGTGAAGAAACACCAAGAAGATGCTACGGTATGTTACAGTTTGAGTTTCTAGGCACTGTGATGACATTATCTGTAAGCGCTGGCATTTGGACCATTGTGATACGATAGGGTAGTGTTGAGAAAAATATCTATATTTATGTACTTTTACATAATGAGTAGGACTGAAAACCCTGCGACATAACACTTAAATGGCTTTTGAGGCATTTTGGCTCCTGTCACTCCCTCACTATGCTACAGTTGGCATTTAAAGGCTTTGGAAATATCCGTGTAGACTTTAGACAGTTCCCAGGTCAACCTTCCTAGCGATAGGGAAAAATACACTCCACAAGCTTATTATCTGATTATTGTTGAGTAACAAGCCAGGAGTAAGATTTTCTGCTTAAGTCCTAATACCAAATCCTTTATGATCTGCTTATAATATATCACCTTATACTATATTTCTGTCACCACTTGCTTATCATATTTATAGATACAGCAATGTGCAGAACACAAATTCTGACTGCCATTGAACATGGCCCCCCGCTGCAGACAGCAGTCACGTTAAAACACTAATCTACTGTCAGCCCTTAGTCCCCTTCACTAGGCTGCCAGTGACTGCTGAGTCCTGGTCCTGCCGAGTCACAGAGGGACCCTCCATGCTTTCCCTTTGCTGACCTGTCTTCCTTGGCTGGTAGCCACAGCTGGGCTATTGGAGAGAGTTAAGCTTCTGTTCCTCTCATTTGAGACGAGGGGTCGAAAAGCAAATGGCTTTCTAGTCCCTTGGAAAGGTGGACTAAAGACCGACCAGCGCCCCCAAGGAGCTTTTGCATCTAGGTTTCACCTTCTCATCTCTAATTGGTCTCCTTAGAGTGTAAGTGGTTTCCTACCTACTTGCTGAAGGAGCATTCTAAAAAGAAAAGAAGAAGAAAGAGAGAAATTAGAAGCAAGGGATCATTACAAGATATTTTATGGATCTGTAAATGGTGTCTTGAGGATCCCAAATGACACCTCTCAAGGTAGAAATGCATCCCCAGAAGGCAGTGCTGTGTAGTTAAGAACCTCCATACTTTAAATCAAGAGCTGGGTTCTCTGCTTGGTTTTAAAACCAACTAGATGTGGAAATTCAATTGGCTTCATGGAGGGGCCTGGGCAGCAAAGGAGAGGGAAACGGGGAGTTAGGGAATACACAAATAGTCGTAGCAAGAAGATGAGTTAGCGTTCATGAAAAACGAGAGAAAAAAGTATGTGACAATGAGGGAGACACCTGGTATGGGGAGCCGTGTAGATGAATGGGATCACTGCCACCCTCCAGCTGCTGTTTACCATGGCTTTCTTTGGTCCTCTAGTTTTCCAAACAGTTTTCAGAGTGTGCAAGCAGGGATTTACATTTCACTCACATTTAACTCCAGGATCAATTCATGTGTTAAGTTGCAGGTCCACTGAATATCTCCTGGAATCTTTTTATTGGTTTGTAATTTCTAACCCAAACTTCTTTTGCACTAAATCACCAATGGCAGGTTAATGCCAATTAAATGCTGGGTGTTCTCTGGGCTCTCTCTCCTCTGTAAGAATGTTTCGATTGCTCAGAGACTTGTTTGGGGGACTACATCACAGCAAGAATGAATGAAGGAAGAAAGAAAAAAAATGGTTTTCGAAGTCCAACAGGAAGAGAACCTTCTTTATGGCTTAATTGGAATGGGAATGGCTGGTCTTTCGGAGGAATGGTTGGGGGAAAGGGACTGAGCTATACCTTCCCCCGTGACTTTGGAGCTGCTCAGACATGGCTCAGGAGTGACAGGTTGAAAATGGCTGTGCAGATTCTGCTGTTCAAATTCTGTGAAATGCCATAGGTCCACCCAGGTCACAAACTGAGTATTTAGGATAAAAGCTGGAAATAAGCGGAGTCCTTTAAACTTACGTATTGCTAGGATTAAATGAGACTGAGCAGGCTGCAGATGACATGAAGTCCATTTCGACAGTACAGAATAGGATGGCTCTGTAATTCCAAGCAATGGTTGCTGTCATGACACAGTAGTGATATATACAAGCATATTAACTTGGGATTTTCAAATTTCCTTCAGTATTACCCACTTGTTCACTTATGCCCCTCCCCCCATAAAAATCCATCTCTCTGAGGAGGAGAAACTGTGTTCTGAAATGCTAATGTAGTTTTTTAGCTGGTCCCAACTTACTTTAAAGAAACTTAATTTGAAAGCAAACTGGATATCCTAATTCTCCTTAGAAAACGAAATTCTTTGTGTTTCTTTTTGTATAAGCTATGATGCCAGGTATTTGCTGTCTTGAAGAAGTTAGGGTGAGGAGTAAGGGAGGAAATTGAAAAGTACTTATTTGAGATTTCCACATCTGACTTTTAAAAATATCTAGGGCAGTGGGATAAGATCGCATCCATTCTGAGTCTTCACGTGTTCTACTCAGGCTTTGGAAATGGATGATAGACGGAATATCTGTCCACACTAAACCAGTGGCTAGAGCACAACTTGGATGAGAAATGTACAATTGAAATTGACCATTTAAAAGACGATTTGTCACACACAGTTTGCATCCATGCAGACTGATAGATTTATAATTACATTATGTACAGCAATGTTTTAGTGTATTAAGGCAACCACAATTTGGATACTTTGTCCAAGGTGGCTTGATACAATTGGAGTGGTGACACCCTTTCAATACATTAATTTTTATTTTTCTTAGATAAGAACACTTACTCCCCTTCACTTTTAAGAAATAATTAAGAGATAATGGACCTCTTTCTTTCTTTCTTTTTCTTTCTTTCTTTCCTTCTTTTTCTTTCTCAACAACCTATGACATCTCTTTGCATGAAAATAATCAGGTACCAAGGCATTGCTAGACGGTTTTCTTTCTGGTGGGCATGGGATTTTGATATTTGGTGACGTATCAGTTATTCCACTTGCTGTGGGGTATTAAAACCATTTTATCCTGCCTATTCTCCACTGATATGTTCTAAGTATAAAAATTACCCGGCTGACACTTGGGTCAACATCTCCCTTGGCTGCTCTGAGTCACTTATTAAAAAACTTCTATCAATACTGAGTATGTTTCACAATGATTGGGATTCAAAGTTGGTTCCTTGAGGCAGGGTGCCAGGAGTGCACTTTACAACACGGGTAAAGTTCACATTGTTTAGATGTGTACCACGAAATAGAAGGCAGCTAGTTAACGGGAGTACATGAAAACACATCGCAAAGGAAAAGCAGGAACAGACAATACAAAATCAGTGTACGAGACAGGAACACGCGCAGATCTAAGGTCGTCTATCAGTCCAATTCCACCTTCTGATCACAAGATTCCATCTGAGCAACTGTGTTGTTAACGGAAAGATTCATCTCTCGGGTCACTGGAAGAAGATGTTGGTGCCCCAAAGCCTAGCTGAGTTTGCGAACCAAAAGAAATAAAAACTAATTACGTGGAAGTGGCTTACAAGCCAGCTGGTAAATTTGCGGCTTTGCTCCCCCTTGGAATGTTTGCTAATGGAGGGTGTTTCCCATTTGATTTTTCTGACCAGCAAATGAAATTGGAATCAAGGGCGCACCTGGGATGAGGTGGGGGCCGGTTGGGGGGGGGGTCAGGTGGCCATCAGAGAGCACCAGCTTTGCGCTCTTCCTCCCTTTTCCGCAGCCTGCGAGGATCCGGCCACGCGGAGTGGCTCTGGGTTGGGAAATGTTGTGCAGCACAGACAGCTGCTTTTTTTGGGGGGGTGGGGTCGGGGGGTTGTCCCCTCTCTCTGCTACCCCAAGAGCTCTCATGGCTCCACCCCGCCCTCTGCCCATTCTGCCTGCCCACTGAAGAGAGGGGCGGGGTGTCCCTGTGGTGGGGCATCGGCCCCGCCCTGGCTGCTGAGCTCCCCTGCATCAGTCCCTGCCAGGATCCCTCAGCCCAGGCCAGCCCTAGGGAAGGACATCGCTCTCGCTTGCTCGCGACTTCCTTGGCCTCTTGGCCTTTACCTCCTCTTCCTGGGGAAGGGGCTGTGGCGGGGGCTGCGCGGGCTGCGCTGGGGGCGGTGGTCTGTGTTTCCTTTTCCCGCCCCGCGCGGTCTTGGGCAGCGGTGGGGGTGGTGGGGGTGGAGGTGGGGGCGGCGGCAGAGGTGGGGGAGGCGGCGGGGGCAGCGGCGGGGCCTCCCTCGCCATGTGGATAACAGCCTCGATGGTGGCCATCACTGCGTCCTGGCCAGCGGCCGGCTCCAGGGCAAGCGGGCTCAGGCTAGGCTTCTGGCCTCTCTTGCTGGGTAGGTCGATGCACTTTTCCAGCACCGGCATTTGGTCTCTGGAGTCCTCATCGAACTGGGTCGGCTGCTTCCGAGGCCGGCCTCTTCTCTTCTTGACAAAGTTGTTGCCAGTCTTTGATTGTCTCTGCAGCCGCTTGGCCTTCAGGATCTTGTTCACGTGGTCCAGATTCTTCTTGGTGGACAGAAGCTTGGTGTAGTGGCACATCTTCCGCACCTCGCACTGGATGGCTTCGATCTCCCGCCTCTTGAATCGCTTCTTCAGGGAGGAACTGGCTGCAGGGAACAAGAAGGGAGAGGTTGAGCTCAGGATGCAATGCCCTCCATGTATTGTTTCACTATTTAAACAGAAAATAAAAAAAAAGAAAACATTGGCTGAATATGTCACGTGTATGAAGCATTATTGACATTGTTATTATTATTTCAGTCCTCGCAGTTACATAAAATATTGTGGTTGGTATTTTATTTCACTTTGTGTTTTTTGAGACAGGGTCTCCTTATGTAGGGCAGGCTGTTCTTGAACTTCCGATCCTTTCGCTGAGTGCTGGGAAATGAGACTTCTATTGCAACACTTGACTCCCCCCTCCCTCCTCTGTTTTCAAGAGAGGGAAACTGAGGCTCCGATCTCTGTGGGTTCTTAGAAAGCACAGTGTAAACTTTATATTATATTTCTGTTTTTTTTTTTAATTTAGCCCTTTGACATCAGACCCAATTCAATCAAGCATTAATTGATACTTTACCTTTGTCTGACCTTGAATGATTACACACAGCCCACCCGCATCATTCAATTGGATCATAGAAAGGCACCTGTGGTCTTACGAGTGGCCTTGACAGGATCGAGAAGCCATAGTTGAAGGATTTTGTCCTAACTTCTTCCTGGTGAGGGGGTTGCGCCTGAACACTACAGTTGGGATGGTGTGGTCTCTTAATCCTTTCCCGCCAGTATTCCCGAGCTGTCCGGTTGCCTGATGATGCCCAATTAAGCAAGCTCTTCCTAGCCTTCGCCCTCTGGGGACCTCAAGGGCAATATCCGCCAGGTGTTTCTCAATGGTTTACACTCCTCGGCTGAATAGTTGTTTGCAAAGGGCTCTTTTCATGTGCTGCTGGCCAGATGCGCCTCTATTTTATGAGCCTAACTTCTCAGGAAGTCCTGTACTGTGGCACTAAATGGCCTTCAGAACTGCTTCGTTTTGAAGTTCAGACACCATAAAGTGTGAATGGTTTCAAGACATGGGCAGCCTTTCACCCTTGGATCGTTCTCCTGTTACTGTCCGTGAGCAGGCACGTTTGTATAGAATACCTGTGCACTGGCAAACAGGCATCTGCACCGATGTGTGCTTGTAGACAAACACAGGCGCACCGCTCATCCTCTGTGCCGGCCACCAGTCAGTTGTAGACGTAAGTCTCTCCTCACTGAATTCTTTGCTGCTGTGATTTGCCCTAAACGCCCACTCCCAAAGACGCTCACTTAAAAGACTACCCTCTAAAGGGGACATATTTCATATTACTATGTTGTTTTCTTGTGTGCTCCCATTGCTATTTTTTCAGCTATTGGTTGAGAGGATAAATATCTTAAGGGAGAGAGGAAAAAATATGCTTAACACTTGGCCACCACTCTCACTGTTCTTGGGCACTCCCACTTCATTCTTTCCATGTCGCCCCACTTCTCCCTCATGCTGTGGCCCATCACAGACTTCCAGGAGGGTTTTATTTGAAGTTATTTATGTGACTAGCTTCATGGAGTGGGAAGCGCTGAGTTCCATAGGCCAGGTCAAACTGCCACTGCTTTTGGCCAAAGGTCAGTCAGACTGACTGAGCAATGAATAACTACTGAGCGATCTTTAAAATAAGTTATAAAGATCAAAATAGAACAAAGCCAGAGTGAGCTTCTGACTAGAAAAATAAAACTTTTGTAGTTAGTCTTGTAAAAAGAAAAGGTGGTTCAATTATCAGTCCTCGTGTGGCTTTATGTCGCTTACGGGACCTCGCATGGTGCCTCCTGAATGGACAGGATTGAAAGTTGCTTCCTCGATGGCTTCTTGCTGCCTTCTAGTCACATCCTTTGAAGGTGTTACAGTTTAGATTTTGAAGGCAACAGTTGCAAAGACAGCGCCATTAGGAGTTTGTAATCAGATCTTGTAAGAGACAAGCAATGGGCTTTGTTCATAGGGATTCCTAGTAAACCAGAATGGTTAGAAAAATGCCACAAAACTCTGGGCATCATTTAACATAGAATCCATGTGCAGCTTACTCTCGCCTTAGTTTATTCTATTTATTGAGGAACTTCCTGATCTATAATCCACAATAGAAAGGTACTAGTTTTGTAGACCTATAATACAGCAAGGTATAAATAGGTATAAAGTAATTTATTAGTTGTACTATCTGAATAAAACTTGACAGAAATGCTTTCATGAGCTAGAGATTCACATGGGGGCAAATATAATCATTAGATGGTACCTCTTACCTTTCACAATGAAATGCCAAAAAACAAACAAATAGATTAATAAACAAATCCCCAAACTAAACTCAAATCAATCCAAACCCAATGATCTCAGACATTGTTTTACATGTCACATAATTTTTAATTCAACCCTTGTGCACCCTAATAAACTTATCTGGGGGGTCAGAGAACAGAACAGCCACAATATTAAACATAGAGGTTAGGCAATGGTAGCACACATGTCTTTAATCCTAGCATTCCAGAGGCAGAGATCCATCTGGATCTCCGTGAGTTCAAAGCCACACTGGAAATAGCCAGGCATGGTGACACATGCCTTTAATTCCAGAAAGTGATGGCAGGAAGCAGAAAGGTGTATAAGGCATGAGGACCAGGAACTAGAGACAGTTAAGCTTTTAGGCGTTTTGCAGCAGTTCAGCTGAGATTCATTTGGATGCAGACACAGAGGATTTCATTCTGAGGAAACGAGATCAGCTGAGTAATTGGTGAGGCGAGGTTAGCTGCGGCTGGTTCTGTCTCTCTGATCTTTCAGCGTTCACCCCAATACCTGACTCTGGGTTTGTTTTTATTAATAAGACCTTCTAACAATTCGTGCTACAAACCCTTGTATTGAAAATGGTTAAGGAATAATTATTACAGTGTAAATCCACCAAATGGTAAGAGTAAAAACAGCATAAGCAACTTTTGTACCCACCATTTGCATTTAATTAATGTTCACAGATTATCTTATTTGCTTTAATTAATTAGTACTTTTTGAGGTCAGATCTTGCTATGTCTATCAGACTGGCTTTCAACTCATAATCCTCCTGCCTCTTCTGGTGTGCTGGGACTATAGTTATGTGCACCTTGCCTGGTACTTTCTTGTTTTTAAAGAAGGGACACATGGATCCAGTGGTCTTTGCTCCATTCTCCATTCCATTACCTTCCCTTTACATGCTAGTACGGTATTTTTATTGCATGAATGAGGATAGACAGCCAGTAAGAATTAAGTTTGAAACCATACCTAGTGTTGGTAATGATATGAGGAACCTGGAACACTTGCAGGGGGAGAAGTTGGCCCACCGTTTTGCACAGTGTAGTAACTGCTAGAGTTGAAAACACCCAGCTCAGTGCCCTAGTGACTGCGTGTCAGGATTGCCTCCTTCACTTACTTGTAATAAGAGGCAAAAAGACTTAGAAGAGGTTCCCTCAAAGCTCAGTGAATGCTATGGGGGGATAAAGACAACATAAACACTAAGCAAAAGTTAATGAATCAATGAGGATACATTAAAGTAGAGTCATATATATATATATATATATATATATATATATACATATATATTTGAACACGATGCATGTAAGTTAAGCAGTATGACTAAATTTAAAAAGTTGAATGGAAAATCAAATTGAAAAGAATTTTAAGTAATGAAACCATTTCTATAAAAGTAAAGATACATATATTTGAATTTTTATCATATTTCCAGGATCCAATAAGAAGCTACCAGTGGCTACTGTGAGGAAGGCCAACTCTGAACGGAAGACTTGGTGAAGGAAGAGATTTCAGCATTTATTTTCCCCCAGAGTTACTTCACAAAAGGTCACAAAGCTTCCAGAGTGGGGCTGCCCAGCAGCAGTTGTGGAATATTGAAAATGTCCCTTATCTGGACGTGGTGTGCTCGTGCACACCTGTCCGCCCGGCACTGGTGTGGGCGCCATGGAGGATCAGGAAGTCAAGGGCATCCTTGGCTACAGACTGAGTCCCACCCTAGCTGGAATACGTATATCCTGTCTCAAAAAAAACAGGAACAAGGGAGGTGGAGGAGGATGGAGAGAAGGAGGCAGAGGAGAACAACAGAAAGGGAAAATCGTTTACCCTCCCCCACACCAGCTCCTAGTGATATATGGCAACTATCATTCAAAGATAGCAACTGTGAGGGAGAAATTGAACATTCAGTCCAATATTAATAGTTAATACGTGGCCAATGGTTACTTCTTGGGCAACATGGCTGCCAACTGAACGACACGGAAATACCCAAGACAAAGGGTATTTGGGGATTCGGTCAATCAAATAAAGATTGTTGTGAATTTAAGTTAAATAACTTGGTGTCTCCAAGAAAATTCATTTAGATAAGAGGAAAACTAACTATAAAGACATGGAAGAGATAAAATGATCTTATTTGACTATCAATTTAATGAAACTGATACAAGAGACCCTGGAATAAATTTCCAATTAAACCCTGCCTGGGCATTTCTTGGCATGATTGTGGTTAGTTAGGTGTAATCATTGTGTTATGATCATATTTTTTATTTTTAAGTGCCTTGTCTTTTAGAAATGAATTAAAATATTTGTGAGTGAAGAAATATGAAACTGTCACAAACTGTCTTCCAAATAGGAAGAGGGAAGTAGTGAGAAGTATTGCTGAAACGTGGTTGATCAAGCATTAATACTGTGGGAGCTGAGTAATGGTATACAAGGTTTAATAATTTGGTATGTGCTTGATGTTTTTTTCAAAATACAGGCTTAAAATTATGAATGGTAAGTGGCAAAAGTGTATCTCTTGGCATCTTAGGATAGGGAAGAGCTGTAGTTTTCACCCCCCTACAGGTTCTATTCACATAGTTTTGGAAGAGAGATCCCCCATTTCTCTGACAAGTCACACTGACCCCTGGCTTAATAGTATGGGACAATGAGTTCTCTGGTTTATGCTGTGACAATCACCATATCATGAGCCGACCTCTATTTGATGTTGGGTATTATAACAATATCCCTTTCTTCTGTACACTATAATATGTGGGGTTCCTACATGCGCAGAGGATCTGAATCTTACTTTGTGCTTGTGTTTATTATCCAGACTTCAGTTAAGAGTCAGGGTTCCTGCAGATGAAGAACAGAATGAAGCTGAGCTGATGTGACGTTGCTCAGGGGCGCTAGAAATGAAGGTGAACTACTCACGACAAGGCTTTCAGTGTTTCTGGGTCTCTTCAGATGTTACCCTGGGCCTAGGAACTAAATGGTCTTGAAGTATTTTTCTGGATTTAAAGACTGCCATAATTCTTTCCTACATTTATTATCAATTGCCTTCCCAAAATGGAGGGCAGCTTTCTAAATTCTATTTCTCTTCTAATAAATTTGAAATCTCAGATTGGGAGAAGAGTACTTGGGACTTGGCAAGGTTTGGTATTCACAAATCTTTCTCCTTATTGCTTATGATTCCACTGTCTCTCTAAATGTTTACAGATTTTCCTCTCTTCAAATTGTTTCATTATTGAACAGCAATTCCTGGGATCTTGCTGCAAAGATTGATTCCATATTTGCCCCCTTTCCTGTCCTTGTCCTGTAGCTTGCCTGCTATTTGTGAGGCTTAAAGAATAATTATAGGCTGTCCCAGGCAAAATACAATGTACTTCTTTATAACTCCCCAAGAGTTATAAAGTTAGAAAATCATTTTCTAGGTCTCCAGAATTGCCATGCAAATGGTAAGCTGGTGTTGGCCCAGACTTAGAATACCTCTTCATTACCTCCCATTTTTGGAGGAGCAGATTATCAGCATTTGTTGATCTTCTCACTTCTTTTATGATGTGGAAGAATGGGCTCAGCAGTCATTCTTGTCCCCAGACTTACTGATGTAGTGTCAGTATCATGAGCCGCATCAGGTGCTCACGACCAGGCTTAGTTATATATAAGACTCTTAAGAAACGGATTCTGATGTTGGTAGACTGTATTTTGTCCATATGATTGACATAGTCTTGTTATATAAGATAGATTTGGGTGGGTAGGTTGGAAGGCAGATTTATTTCTGGACTTCTTAACAGATTTTTTTTTTTTTTTTTTTTTTTTTTTTTTTTTGTATCTGACCAGCTCTAAAGGGAAGTGGGTTAATTGGAGGGAAGACTTTCAGGATAGAGATGGTTGGAACACTACCTGCCTTAACTGGCAAATAGAGTTTTGGTGTGAATTGATTTCTAGGTTGATTTATGTTAGAAGGTTCTTTGCAAAGACCACATCTTTCCTTTGTACTTTCTGAGGTTCCAACATGGGCACATTCATGAAGTGGTAGATGATCTGGTAGCTGCTGTGTGGTCAGCACATGTGAGCTCAAGACAAGTCAGTTGCCCAGTGTTATACAATGTAAATTGTGCATTTTGTGCTTTGTACTTGAAATTGAATCAATAATATTTTATTTGTCTTAATGATGTTTTGTATTATTTAATGGGAAGTATGTGACAGCCTGCCTTGGCATGTACAATTTCTTCTTCTATCTGTGAATTTAAATATACCCTCTATAGTCCTAGCCTTAAAGGCTCATTTGAAAAGGACAACATGTTATTTCTTCTGGTTGAGCTCCGACAGGGCAAGGAACAATTGTACAGCTGCTGGATACCAAAAGTGCTAGAGAATACTGCTCTTTGAGTTTGGAACAATGATTTTGAATTAAGAGTTATGATTGTTATGGAGGTGACCACAGCTCTCTGATTGGACTTAGGGCCTACTCCACAGGTGGGAACTCATGCTTGGTACTTACTGTAAACTCAGAAAAACAAAACAAAATGAAACAAAACAACAACAACATGGTTAGGGGCTGGAGAGGTCATAAGCCCTAGAGGAAGAATTTCCTAGCATTGTTTAGTTAAGTTAAAGTGGTGTTAAATCATCTTTTAAATATGGATATTTATACCCAGAGACAAATGCTACCCTCAGCTTTAATCAGGGAAGGTTCTTTTTGCAGTGAACAGCAGGAAATACAGATTCTTGGCTGCTCAAGGTGTTCAGAATAAGGTATGGTTGAGTTCTCAGCCCTAAACAGACATTTCCACCACTAAAGGCTCAAGGAAGAGAGAGCAGAGGAAGTGGAAAATCGGGAGAGACACTGCAAAGGTGCAATTTTCTGGGTGTGACACACCTTTACCATCATGTTCTCACAGCTGCAAGGATTCTCTCTTCACTGGGCCTGCGCAGGACTGCACCTGGCAACTCCCAGTGACGGTTGAGAAAGACACTGATGGAGAGCTACCCCTCCTTGTTGAACTATTAGCTACTGATAGATTCTGGGAAAGGAGGATGGTTGTCTACAGCTGTGTACCCACTGGTGAGCCCCCCAAGCTCTAAAGGCTGGTTCCAAATCTATGCTCCTGCAGAGGGCCTTGGTTAAACTCAGTGGATCACTAAAAAAACAAATTTGAAACCAAATATACATGATTGTGGGAAAGGGATTTGTAGTGGAGAGGAGGTGTTGACAGGGGTTAGAACAAGCCAAAAGATGGTGGGCGGGAGAGTAATTAGAATGAGTTATATTCGCGTATGAAATTGTCAAAGGACATATATAATTAATTTTTAAAAATCAGAGATAGGGAGGTTGTCATGAGGAGGCACGGTTTCCACTCTGTTTTTCTTAAATTTATCTTGTACTTTGGTGTTTCGTTGGAGCCACGGCCAGCTTGGGAGTTTACTGTCAAAGACCACCCTTTCTCGACTGCCATAGCTTAGAGGGCTTTGCTTTGTTCTCGTTTTGCCCAGATCGTAGATAGTTAGCCTGACAGAGAGGTGAAGCAATGGCGTCATATGTTTGCCTTTCTCTGAAGTAGGAGAAGACACCAAAGAGCAGGCTGCAGTGTGCATCTGCCTGTGTCTTCTCGTAGGCAATTTACGGCCTTGCCACGAGCTCTCCTGCCCTTGACATCTTGCCTATTGTCCAACTCTTTTCTCCCTCTCCAGCCTCTCAGAGGACAGCACATTTCCCTAAGAGGAAGCCAATTTATTTGGCTGCAGGAATATCACATTAACAATTTATGTTCACATTATCGATATTTTATCCAAAAATTAAGAATTAAATGAAGCAAATGCATTATATGTGGGACCAGAATGGTGTCCTTACTTGGCCTGCATATGCATCTGCCATAATTTGATATAAGGTTTCAAGAAAAGAAAGTGAGCCCACAGGCATTCAGGGATCAATGGAGCATCTTACCACCTCACTGTTTTCATGGTGCTGTCAATCAGGCTTGTGTTTTGATGCTATAGCCCACAAGGGTAATTTTAGTAGGAGAAGACTCTTAAACAAAACAGTTAAATCAAAGTATTTCTTAATGAGATAAAGATTACCCATGAGATATTTTATGTATCACAATAAGTTGTCTTGTTATCTCACTGCAGACTGTATAAAATGACTGCCTTCTACAAAGCTGACTTGGGAAACTTTCTTAATAAAAATGAGAGTTTGACTCATACTCATGGTTTTGTGCATTCATGGCTTGTGACCTAAAATACAAGTAGAATACTTAATCTCCTTAGAGGATAAAGTCCCCATAGGCCCCAAAGTAATGCTTTAATAAACTAAACAATTCACATTATGGAAGAGCATTTTCACTAATTGTTTGGAAATTTACTCATTAGTTAGTAATCTTGTTGCTGAAAATGATGTTATAACCTATAAAAAAAAATCCCTTAAATCTGAAGACTTAAAGCTCTTATAAGCAGAGCTGATGAATGAAGATGTTGAGAGATTTGAACTCATTATAAAGTGCAATGCTTTCTGGTCTGCAAGATGACCTAACCTTTAATAAGGAAGATGGCTATCCATGTTCTTAAGCAAACCTTGTTTAATGGATGTTGAGATTGAAGAAATGGTATGATTTAAATACAGTCAGGGATACTTTTCTTTTTTGGGCTTATATCTATCCTCATAACATACATCTACCAATAAGAAACACTGAAAAAGAAACAATTCTGATCTTCAAATTTTATCCTAAGTATGAAAACAAGGACATTTTTTAAAATGCATGCAAACTCAGTCAGTCTGTGTTCCTTAAACCATTGTAAAAATTGTAAAGTTGGTAGAAAAATTTAATAGCAATAGAATACTTTTGTTTCACTGATATAATAGATTAAGTAAAATTTGGAATCATTTTGAGAAAATCATTTATATACAAAGTTTCTCATGCTCTTAAATTTTATGTTTTGAAAAGTAAATATGTTCTAAATATGCCTTTAATGAGATGACTATTCACAATGATGTCACTGATATCTCTACAGGATCAAAAATAATTGAAGTTTACTACTCTAAATATTTTTTATGTTTAAAAAAATCAACAAATGTATTCACTCATTTAGCATTTAACCCCAGATCTTATCTTTGTCTGAGCTCATGTCTGGGAAAAATTGTTCAGGATGAATAGAAATGAGTGGTCCTCATAACTAAGAGGAGAGTTCCAGCTCCATGGTTGATGCTGGTTAATGTTTCCTGACACATATACATTCCTAGAAGTCAAGGCTGGACAATAGTTATCTACACATTCTCTAGTTTATCACTAATTGAACTGTAGGAAATTTCATAGCCATCAGGGTAGTTCTGTAGACACAGAGCTCCTAGAATGAGATTTGAATATGACATCCTTCATTTGCTCTAGGTTTTCAGAATCCTTGACTTCATTGACCATGGTGATACAGTGCCAATCACCTATGAGTTCACAGGTTGGAAAAATCACACATGGCTTTGAGCCAATAAAGTTTTCTGCATTCACACATGCATCATGTTTTAGTTTTAGAAAACAAAGACTTTTGGTATTCCCTTACCATCATTTCTGGAGAGCTTGAATCCAAATAGTGTATCTTTGTATTCATTATATTAGATGTATAAAATTGTGTTGCATTAAAGCTTGATTTCAAAATTTGCTTTTAAATTACTGACTTGTGTGTCAAACAACAACAACAACAAAAAACCTTCAATGAATTTTGGCTTGAGATTAGGACAGAAGTTCCAGCCATTCTAAAATACCCTAAACAGACTTCTGCCATTTCATATGAGGTATTTATGTAAATCAGTGTTTTCAGCATTGATGGTCATAAAATGAAAACACCCATCAACAGTGGGAAATGATGAAGTTGATCTGCTTCTGAGAGCATCAGATATTCAAATGGGAGTGAATGCTATGTAAAAACTGACAAGCACATCTACCTTATTAGTACATGAACTTGCTTTTTGTCTTTAATAAATGGTAAATTAAGACATGAAAGAATTATTT
Source organism: Peromyscus maniculatus bairdii (assembly GCF_049852395.1). Classification (NCBI taxonomy): domain Eukaryota; kingdom Metazoa; phylum Chordata; class Mammalia; order Rodentia; family Cricetidae; genus Peromyscus; species Peromyscus maniculatus. The sequence goes on from NC_134870.1 coordinate 70,100,491, forward strand.
GAAAATAAATTTCTGATTTCTGATCTGCAAATATTTGATTCGCATACCTATAAACTTAGAGTTGTGTAAAAACTTCTTAGGCACAAAAGGAGTCAAGGGTCTATAAAATTTCATGGGTGAGGTCCTACGTTCCATCCCTGAATCAAAAACAAAAACAAAGAAACCCCGAGGAGAGAAGTGGGGAGCTGGATGGGAATGGAGTCAATGCCACGAGGCTTGTGATAAATCACTTAAACTTCATAGCTTCCCAGTTAAGCAAGACATCAGGTTGGGCATACTCTCCCAAGAGGCTCTTTCTTTTTTTCCCTCTTGAATCTTGCATAATGTTATCTTTAACCATAAATACAATATTTTATATAATGTGATATTTTACATGTATGTTCTCACCTGACTTTAAGGCTTTTTTTTCTCTTCTGAATTTTGACAAAAAAAAAAAAGAAAGAAAAACACACAAGGGAGACAAAATATGCAGCACCATGACTTTAGGGATATTTCTACATCTTGTATGTACCTGCTGAGGTAAAGTAAATCCTTGCTGACCGTGCTTGAAGTTCATGAATTGTAAGAAACTACAGGTCTTGCTTTATTTTCTGGTTTAAAAAAGTAACCTTATTTATGCAATATTCAGGCTTCCTATTGGCTTCCTTACAGTAGCTGTTGAGCTGGAAGTTCGGAGGGACTAGATTCTAGTCTTGACTGGTCACCCCACAGTTCTCTGACTACAGATAAAACTCTGACTCTCCCGGAGAAATCTTTACTTCCAAATCTGTAAAAGGGCTCACACTACCAGATTGTCTCTGTTCTAGATGTAGCGTCCCTAAATCCTTCATCTGTGTCTTCTACAAGATGAATTCTAGACTGCATTCTGTTTTGATGACTTGCCCCTAGAGATTTTCAGATCTACTAAAGTTTCTCTCAAGTTACTACCCAATTAAACCAATTTTGCATATATGAAGTGCTAGTATCAAAAGCTTGAGCTGATTAATTTCTATAATCAAAAAGTACGACACTTACATTATTGAAGGCCACACTTAAAAAATCGCATATTTTCAATAGCACCCATACTATTGGCTCGTATGAAATGACGGCTCCTGCAAGTACTTTAACACACATTACCACCAAACATGAGCACTGCTGTGGAGACATGATGCCGAGCATAGCTGCAAACCTTTCATTTAAATTTGCAAAGTTCAATTTTATTGGTCCTGAGTTCTGTGTTTTGAACCACATTAATCTTCATTTCCACCCCCGCCAGATTTTGAGGTATTTTTTTTTCAAAGGGTTGAATAACGTCAGAGTTAATGACTGCCCTTTTAACTCTTGTGGGCTTGACTCAAGAAACTCAAATGCATGATGATTTTACTAAAATATCAATTTATACACTAGGATATCTTTGCATTCTTCGTAACGACAATCAGTGATTACATCCATTGCTTTAGATTTTCCCATATAGTTGCATCTGTCTGCCTAGCAGATGATGGATGGAGCCAGAAACAACAACTACGCATGGCCTACAGGTGTGTGTCCAATTCTATTATTTCTGTAAGTGTCAGAGAAGATATTGCCTCTGGTGCTAGATAGGAAGAAAATTTTCTCACTTTTCCTTTATCCAAAGGCAACTTTCCTGCGCCAGTGAGGAAAAAAAAAAAAGACACAATGCCAAATAATACTCATTTTGGTTCCTGTGCTTGCAAATCTCCCGGGAATTCACTTACAATTGAATATTAAAGCATTTTCCAACTTTTATTATTTTTTAATCAGTATCCTACATCTTAGTACATCTTGCCCAGTCTTTATGAATTGAGGCAGGAAGACTGAAAGCTGTCCTGGCCTTCCATTCAAATGTTAACTGTCCTGCTTCCTTCACCCTGCTGGCTTCTCTCTAACAGCAGCACACAATCTGCCCTGTATTTGCATTGTAGAATTCAGCAATATTTATCCTCCCTCTTACACCAGGTCTTCCTACTGAACCAAGACCATGTGTTAGCTTTTCTCCTTCATTCTCAGAACAAATATTGAAGGAGCCCCATGTTGAGCCAGGCCCCGAGCCAGGTACTCAGTTCTGAGCCTTTCTCACAGGGACGACCATGGAACTCAGCTAACTTCCTTGAATTGAAATCAATCCAAGCAGACTTATCCTCATCTAGAACTCACCATCTACTTTATAGAATCTGTCCATGGGAAATAAAAGGATGTTAGGAGGGAGATGAGAACCAGCGTGTTCTAAAGGGGGCCTCACATACCTCAGTGGTTTGTCACCTGCCTCACAGGGTCAGTAAGTTTAGAATCTCAGGCCTGGGACCACAAGTACTGTGAAATATAGACAGACATCCAGTCTACTGCATGGGAGAAATGGGTTTACGTTACAAAAAAAAGTTTGGAATGCATGACAAGTCACCAAGAAACCAGCTTGAATTTAATAAAGTTATAGATTGATAGAAACTGAGTCTTCATATTGATTATCTAACACCAAGAAGTTACTCACATATAGAGCACCTTCCCCAAAATACAGATCTAAAAACATACACACAGGACTGGGGAGTGAGGGGGAGAGAGAGATGAGAGAAGCAAGCGAGGGAGGAAGAGAGGCAGGGGGCTGGATTTTTTTTAAAGACTTGATTTTTAAAGAACAGTTCCAGGTTACCAGAAAAGAGAAGGTTATATCAAAATTTTGCACACATCTCTTCACCATGGCACACACTTAGCTTCTACCATGGATGGTCTTTTTATCATTGCCAAACCTTTGGGTCCAAATTATAATGTCTCATTGAGAGGAGGGGGTCATATGTTGTCCTGACAAGTTGACATATATTCACATCCTAAAAATTATAGCAGGACTCTGCTTGGGAAAGAGTTACAGGACCCCCCCCCCCCCCAAGCTCAGACAGACAGCACGGCAAATATTGTTTCACTAATTTCAGATTCCTGTCTTGACAATTTGAGAGGAAAAAGCTCATTCATCTCTTCATTTAGAGACTCTACGTTATTGGCTACTAAACCATAAGGCCTGGATTCTAGGAAAAGTTAGTGTAAACAAACTCAAGTTACAATGCACAGAGTAAGAGTGAGTCATAAACAAAACACAGACATATGCTCTCGTATAAATAAGGACCTGGATCATCAGCTTCCAAAGACTGCTTCCTATTAATTACACAACAAAATGAACTTTCCATATGTAAAACCCAATTCACTTAGCTCTGGCAACTTGCATGAGAAAAATACCAGGATCGTGGAATTCTACTAACAAAAGCCGATTTCAGAGAGAGTCTTCTGTGAATGTCTTCTGGCTCGACAGAGCAGCATCTCCTGGGAGAATGTTTTTGAGCAATGAAGCTGTTGCCAAACTCCCAGCAACATCACTTGGGGTGTGGATCTGGCTCCCTTGCTGAAATGGCAGACAATAGTGACCTTTTCTTTTGTTTTGGGTTCTGTCATCTCCCTGGGGCAAATCCTGGATTCAGGCCATGTAGTGTACTCATACTTTGTTGAGACCATTACACAGTTTCATTTCCCCCCATTAATAACTTTTCTATCTTTGAAACTGTCCATTACAAGCACACATTCACACACACTCATTTTTTTCTGTCTTATAAAGACCATCTGGTGTCTCTTGGTGTAGAAATATTTAAGGGAATAGAATTATCAGGCAGGAGGATTCTTCAACAGGAAGGGTAAAAAAAATCAACAACAACAACAACAAAAACAACCCTTATGAGAAGTGGAAGTAGCTAGGTTCATTCCTGGGGCCCCTTCAAAAGCAGACTTCATAAATTAGACTAACAGGATTCATTCCAAAAGTCATTAAAAGAACAGATAAAAATTAAGCATCTGGGTGGGAGAGTGAGGATGGAAAGGATGATTTCTCTTTGCTAGTGGAGATGTAGGTGGCTCTCACTGATGCTCAGTGACTGTGTCTGTCAGACGCATACTGTGTTGTAGACAACACACGGTAAGTGGGATGCATTCTCCATGCCCTGGATTGAAACAAGGCAGGAAGGGGAAGGAACTTGCATTTTAGAAAAATCTAGGCGGAGGACATTTCTAACTTCTAACATGACAGTGACCACTGGAGGATCTCAGCATCCCTTCTGCATAGAGATGGAAACTGAGACCTCTCAGGGTCAGCCACTTTCCCAAGAAGGGCTCATATCTATCAAGTCATGGACTAACTTAAAAAGCTCCCCTTCCTTCCTGAAACTCACTGTGTAGTGGGCTAGCCTTGAATTTACAGTGATTCCCCTGCCTCTGCCTCCTGAGTGAATATTAGTGCATATGCCACCATTCCTAACCAGCACCTTCCTATTTCAAAGCCAGTTGTATAATATCATTCCTTAGGACAGAAGAGAAGACAAGGAATAAGAAAAGTCTAAATCTCCCTGTTAACTTCTACTGTTGATGGCACTGTGTCATTATTTCCAATTTACAATGTCAAAGTCGTCTGTAAACCACAAATTCCATAATTAAATAACCAAAAAATATTACTGCAATTTACACATAATTTCTGTTGGATTAAGTGATCCTGCACACTGCTTTGGTTCACTTTATACACTTTCACATTTCCCTATTGAGAACAAGTCAATAGATATATATTTGTATAGATTGAAATATGTTACTTAAAAAAAATCCAAAATCCAAAACACTTCTGGTTCCAAGCATTTTAGGTGATAAACTCAATATATATGTATGTATGTATGTATGTATGTATGCATGCCTATATGTATACATAGGTTTTACATTAATTTTTTTGAAATTACATTTGTTATTTGAAAATTTCACAAGTGTATATATGATTTTGGATCACCTTCATTACTAGCTTCTCTTAACACCTTGTAACTACGGTCAAGCTCTTGCCTTTACCTCCTGGGTGCATTATCACCACACCCAGCTAGACTACTCTAGCTCTCCTTCTCCTTATGCTCTGTCTATTTCCCTCTGTTCATGTCTTTATTGTCTTGTTTTATGATTTGAACCAGGGCCTTCTGAGTGACCATGGGTTTGTAACTTTCCAATGGAGCCTAGTGAACTTACTAGTGAGTACATACCTAATGTACTGATAGTGACTGCCCCCGAATCTATTAGTAGTTAACAATTCAGTTCCATGAGTCCTTCTTCCATGAATATGTGGCTATTGACAAGCTCAGCATTGGGAAGACCCTGTGTAGATAACCCCTGATGCTATGAGTCCATGACTGCAATGTCTATGTCATGTCTAGATGAGAGCATTTTAGAACCCTTCTTGTTAGCTCCCAGCTCTTCTTTCTCTAATTTCTCCAGTGACATTCCCTAGCCTTAGAGGGGATGGTATAAACATCCTTTTTATGACTGAGCACACAACCATCCCTTATTCTCTGCACCTTGAACAGCTAAGAGTCTGCATTCATTGTTCATTGTAAAGAGAAGCCTTTCTGCTTAATGCAGAGAGTGGCATTTGTCTGTGGATATAAATACCAATGTTGAGAAGGCATTTTGATGTTACGTCAGTTTAGCTAAAGAACAGTCATAATCAACTGCAGAAAACTGCTAAGGATTGTAAAGGAAGGTGGTGGTTAGGGATGGAGGACATAGTCAATTCAAGAAAATAGCCTCCATCTAATGGCTCAAATGTATCATCTTCCAGCCATTTGCTGCCAGGCAAGAACTTAAGTACAAAGGTGCCACAGAATCTGAGTTTCAAAAACCTAGCAATTCCTAATTAATTTAGAAGATTACAGGCCAGCCAAAATTACAATGACTGCCCCGACAGCTGCCCCTTTTGCTTTCGTTTCCTGCCCTTCAGAACGATCTTATTCTGTAATTTGAATTGGTCCCTATTCTGGTCCCAAATTTCTTTCATCTTCATGCACTGATATTTCTATACAACCAGACGGAAGCCCAAACTGACACTCAAACAGGTAAAAACTAAGCTATACCCAGATGTGTGTGGGTATCCCCACAGGAGGAGGCATGCATTCCAGTGTGTGTGTTCATCTCTGTAGGCACTGAGCACACTTTAGTTTTTGAGGCAGAGTATGCCCCTGGCTTCACACCATCTGATTGGGTTAGATGAGCTGGCCCATGAACCACAGGTCTCCCAGGTCTCTACCTCCCCAGCCCTGGCATTCTGGGTGAGTGCCACTCTGCCTGACTTTTTACTTTTTTTTAAACATGGGCACTGGTTATGTGACTCAGTTCTTCCCACTTATTCAGCTGGCACTCTAGTAAGAGGGCATCGCCCTCTCAGTAGATCTGTTTCTCTAGCTCTTCCTTGGCACAGAGAAGGCAGAGATTACTTTGTTTCCATTTTCCTGATGAGGTAACTGAGAGACCCGAGGTGCCAGTCAGACTCACAGACATACATAAGAACCAAAAAAGACTGTGGGATTGTAATGAGGACTCCAGAGTAATCTCATCCTTGAATTATAAATGCAGATACTACCCCACCTCATTGTGGTGCGAGACTCTAGCTCCCCAAGCAGGTAATATTTCTAACCTTTCCATATTTCATTTTTAAACGTCCATCATGAAGAGGTGGGCAAAGGTCCTGTTGTTCTATTCTGACCCAGTCTTATCTGGTCTTTCCCAGGGTAAGCACCAGGAGAACGATGTCCTTGGGGGAGACGTGCTGGGACCCCAGCCGCAGGAGAACGGGGAGTACATGAATAAGTACGTATTCACTGTCCCATGGGCCTTACTCTGGGCCTCTCTCTCTCTGCCTCCTTTCCCCTCTACACCGCCATCTCTCTCTGCTTTCTTCAGCTGACTACAGCTTGCCTGGATCACGCAAGATCATTCTTAATGACCATTATTACACATTTCTTCCACATTGCCTGGGGCCATCTCTGCAGCAAGGAGAAGGGAAGACTTTGCCCCTCTTTCAACAGCTGGGTGCACTATACCAACTTCACAGGAACTGAGGTTTCTTTCTTTCTTTTTTTTTTTAAACTCTCCATTAATTACAGGAAACACAAAGTGCTATGCCCCTTCTCATTAACATAGTTGCTTTCAGTTGCCACTAAATTATCTCACCACCATTAAACCAACAATCTAATTAGACTTCTGGAAATAGAAAAAGCCAGTGAGCAAGGCAGACACTGCACTTTCATCTCCACGCTGGTCATAAAATATTTGTGCCCTTTCCTCCTGCTCTGTAGATAATCTGCCCCTGGAAGGGTCTTCATTCCTTCTCTCCCATTTAGAAAGAAGAGCTTGAATATTTGATATGAGAATCTTAATAGAAATCACTTCACGTATGGGAGCTTTTCCTTTCCACATTCTCTGAGTGTGGAGTCCTCATTACAATAATCGCACCTGACTCCCCCGGCGTCTGATGCCTCACAGCCAAACCTCCCACTGGGCTTCAATGGAGGCGTGAATGATACTATCACTGGGAATAAGATAAAATGTATTATTATCATTACTCTATTTTTAAGAGGGTCTGACTCTGGCATGAGGTGGTTGGAGCGTTATCTGCATGATGCATTCAGAGATAAATTGAGTTAAACTTCTTACAGATACAGCACTTTCAAACCTGTCATTAAACCTGCCGTCTTCTTCTTCTTCTTTTTTTCAAATATCTCAGTTTTGGAGAGAAAATAATTAGCTATAGCAAGTCCCGATACATTTATTGAGTATCTAGTATGCACCAGCATTGCATAAAGTTCTTCATACCATACAGTACTAGTGAATTGTGCAATGGCAGTGCTCTGGGTCCTTGATTCTCTTCCTTTTATTCCAAGGGTCTGGGAGGCTGAAAGGCTGTCCAGTACACATCAAATGCCGTGACTATAAACACGGAATGGTGAGTGCCCAGGAAAACCCATATTGCTGCCCCAGAGGGAAATAAAGAGCAGCACAGGACAAGGTGACTTTGAGTTGTTTACAGAGTGGTTAATAAGGAAAATTTTATATAACTTCTGAGTGATAGAGCACATTTATACATCACATTCCTCCTCCGAGTTTCTGGAAAAGCAAGTTTTTTTTTTTTAATTGTATATAAAGCTGTGTGTGTGTGTGTTTGTGTGTATGTGTGTGTGTGTGTGTGTGTGTGTGTGTGTGTGTGTGTGTGTAGGTATGTGGCTTGTGAGTTCATGTGGGCAGAACACTAGGTGTCTTTCTCTAGGACTTATTGCCTTGAGACATGGCCTCACCAAACCGGAAGCTTGCACTTTCATCTAGGTTGCCAGCCAGTGAGCTCCCAGGTTCCACCTATTTCAGCCACCTATTACTGGGGTTACAGAAATGTCCAGTAGTTCTGGCTTTTTCCATGGGTGATAGGGATTTGAACTCAGGGCCTCATGTGTGCAGAGCAGGTGTTCTTACCCACTGAGCCATTTTCCTCAGGCCCTATCTGAGACTCTTTACTTAAAAATAACTTTCCCCGAGGTCACCAGGAAGGTTAATCAGAAACTGGACTGGCATTGTTGAACAAGAAAACTAGATGTTCCAATGTGTCTCCCAGGTCACCTTCTGCTGATATTATTGGAATGGTTCTGTTTCTAATACTTAGGGAAGGTAGAAAGGCAAGCCATTCCTTCATAGTACTAATTGGCATAATGGCTAGAGTGTGTGTTTACACTTACTCGTTTTTTTCATTGTCTCAGAAAGCAGCTGTCTACTAAATCTTAACCATTATTTAATGATCATCTATCTTGTTGCCAATTCAACCCGAAGGACTGAGGTTTTTAAAGGTTAAATAAGGTCTGACAACTGAAGATTGGATTCAGTCCCATGTAGGGTGCAGGTGTAGGCACACTGTACTAAATGTAGAGATCAATGGACAGTGGGCTTATGGGGAGCCAAGGAAACAGAAAGCTGTGGTGTTCAATGACCTGGAGTGGGTAGGAATGTATATAAAAGGGGTGCCAGAGAAGAACCATCACAAATTAGCATTCAGATGACATGGGTGGGTATACATGAAGAAAACATTAAGCCTGGCAGTGGTGGTGCACACGCCTTTAATCCAAGCACTTGGGAGATGGAGGCAGGTGAATCTCTGTGAGTTCAAGGCCAGCCTGGTCTACAAAGTATGTTCTGGGACAGCCAGGGATATACAGAGAAACCAAGTCTCAAAAAAAAAAAATAAAATAAAATAAAATAAATACACAAAAAAAAGAAGAAAAAAAAGGAAGGAAAAAAATCTTTAAGGGTAGAAAACAGATAGTACCAATAAGAATAATAGCCATAACACTGTTGGCAGCACATAGTGGCTGAACTTGTCCTAATCCTCTAAGATTTCCACAGGTGTTACCTCAGTTTTCTTCACCATGATCCTCTACACTAGGTGGTACTTCTTCCCCATTTTACAGATAGGAACACCAAGGGTGCACATTACCCAGTTTTTATGTGCACACAATATGAAGTCAGAATATACATGTCCAACGGAAGCGTTTCGTAACCATGTAATAAAACTCAGCCGGAACTCAGACAGAGCAAATGGGAGGGTGTGTGCCATTTTACTCTTTCCGCCATGCCTGCTCGAGATCTATTCATTACCTCGGAAAATGTGTCTCTGTTGGACTGGCTATTGCTTTCTGACTCAAGTTCTGGAAGTTTATATTTTAATGCGTATATGCTTTTTATTAGGACACTAACTGACCAATCTCACTCAACAGTCACCAATCCCAATGCCTTTCCCTCTATTCCTCCTTTGCACTGTCTTGATCAGCATGTTTTTCTATCCTTTAAAGAGCTGGTAGGTTGCTGCATAGTTTGCTTCCCATTGCTGTGGTAAACACTATGGCAAAAATGACTTTGGGAGGAAATGGTTTATTTCATCTTACAGCTTCTAGTCCACCATGAAGGCAAAATAGGGAAGCAATTCAAAGCAGGAATCTGGAGACAGGAAAAAAGCAGAGGCTGAACAGGACCGCTGCTTATAGGCTTGCTCTCCATAGCTTGCATGGCCTAATTTCTTACAACTTACACTCAGGACCACTTGCTAGGGAGTGACAATGCCCACAGTGGGCTGGGCCTTTCCCTTGCATCAATCATTAATAAGAAAGTTCCCCACAGACTTTCCTACAGGTCAATTTGATGGAGGCAATTCCTCAACTTAGATTTGCTCTTACTAGATAGGTCTCAGTTGGTGTCAATTTAAAAACAAAACCAAAAACTAACCAGCATAATAGAGATCCTTTGAAAATCATGGTCGGAAAGTGAAGAGTTGCAATGAGATGGAAATGGGGTGAGGGGACAGGAGGAGGGTGGTCTGATGCTGGAGAACTGAATTCTTCCCAGAAATGTTATAGCTTTTGCCACGTATGGCTCTATGATATCCAGAATAAAGCAAAGCAAACAAAACCAAACAAAAAGCAAACCACAACATGGACTGATTTTCTCAAGGTGGAGCAGAAATAATTGTCAAGAATTTTCAGAAAGCCTTTGGCTTTGATGCAGCCCTTAAGGGGTCATAGCATCTTCCAGTCATTCTAGTGGCCTAGAAGTGGCCTAGAGTCAGTGGATGGCAGCTTTCTGTAAACCTGCCACATCCATCGGGCTTTCCAGACAAACACAGAATCATTTTGGGGATGCTTTAACACAGGCCCATGGATAGTACATTTTAGACAACTTGATCACAGTTTTTTATGTTAGACTTTATTTTCTCTGGATGGTGGTTTTCCATCATATATATTAAGTGATTTGTTTCAGCTTATCAGGTATTACTTTTACAACCTGAAGACTTCCTCAACATTTGCACGTTTGGACTTAGGGCTCTCAGATGTTCCAAACTTTATTAATTTGCATATTTATTGGTTCCATTGGTTCTTTTGAAAGACAAGGCCTTTGGCTAAATCATCCATGAAGGATGCTGTGGTTAAGGGCTTCATATTATGATTGTATATAAAACAAAAAACATGTGAAATAAAGGATTGCACATCTTCAAATTCCTATTACTTTTTATACCAGTGCATTGTTGTTTGCAAAGACCCTCTAAAAGACACAGGTGGGAACACTCAGTTGTTGAAGACTTGGGAGCTAGAAGCAATTTCTACAGTCATCATGTTCTGGCTGCCAGCACACTACATTCCATTCTCATACTATTAGAATCAAGAACTCATACTGTCATTCATAAGTCTTCTTCTTCTTCTTCTTCTTCTTCTTCTTCTTCTTCTTCTTCTTCTTCTTCTTCTTCTTCTTCTTCTTCTTCTTCTTCTTCTTCTTCTTCAAGTTAAGGCTGTTTTAAGATTTCTTGGTTACAAGTGGAGTCAGCTTTGACTGTGCCTTAAAGCTGGGTTTATGACTAAATTGTTTACCTGATGTCAGTTCCCCAATGACAAGCAGGGCACCTAAAAGGTGAATAGTCTTGTGAGATTTAAGTGTTTTCACTTATTCATTGTCTGCTCTATTGTTGAACATGGAAGATTATATAGCTTGAGAAAGTAACTGATTAGCTTTGATACCAAACAGATAGATACTCAGAACTGTTTGTTTCAGTCTTAGCACTCACAGGTACACCATGAGTACGAGACTGGTTGGTGACATCCTTTTTGGTCCCAAGTTGAATCAGCCTCCCTCTCTCCCCCTCTCTCTAATATGTATGTGTATCACTTTCCATACACATGTCTGAGGTATGTTTCTCTGTGTATATGTGTCTCCTGGTGCCTCTCTCTACATATATACATATGTCTCTGTGTGAGTCTGTGTGTCTCTCTGTGTTTGTCTGTGTGTGGGGTGGGTGGGTGGGTGTGTGGGGTGTATCTCCCCCTGTTGTCTTTCTGTGTGTAGGGAGAGAGATGGAACCAGAAACAGCAGTATGTATTCTATTTCCATCCTTCTAGCCTTGACTTTGTGGCACAGAACCAGAACCTTACTCTTTTGATTTTTCTTATTATATGATTTGGGATGTACTATTAATATGGTTTCATCCTAAATATGACAGAAGAAAAATAAACACCCATGCTTCTGAGGTGAAATCATGACTTCTCTGTCCACTGCATGACCTCCCTGAGAAGTTATATCGATATGCAGAGACAAGAAAAATTAGCCTGACTTACTCAGGTATAGATTATCTAATATGCTTATTAAATCATTATTGGGCAAGTGTAATAGAAAGTTGTTTCAAATTCTGCATCACTTTGAACAAACCTTATCGAAGCCTTCACTGCATTAGCCCTAATGACTTCCAATAATGATGCCGCTTTCCCTTGAGTTAGACTTCTTTGGCCGCAGCAGATCAATAGCTATTGAGCAGTGTGATCACGCAGGCTGGCCTGTTAGAGCGCCGGCAGCTTCCCCGGCTTTCCACCCTTGAAGAGCTCATGATGGCCACTCTCTCAGGCATCTGCTCCTCTGCCCATCCTATCAGTCAATAACTTTGCCATCACCATGTGACTCACACTCCATGAAACTGAAAATTTGCCTTAAACAAAACTACTGGGTAGTTCCCTTTGACGACGTGTGCTCGTCCAACTGCTTACACACTTTAGCTAGAGAATGCACACTATTTAAACTTTGATTTATAATCTTCTCTCCCATATTATAATGCTTGTATATAAAATATGGTGGGAAATATTCTCCTATGACAGCTCAAGATCACATGTTAGAAAAAGTCCTGGTTGGACTCCAGGCTAATTATTTGGCAAATGTTTACCAACAGCATCTAGTGCACTATCAAATGTTTTTCACTTTATTGTTAAGTGGTTTTAGGATCCAGTGTATCTTTCTTAGATGTCTATTCACTATGTTCAGCACCAGATACACATACAGCTCCTGCCTCTCAACCAATTATTTCACTCAGATTATCTAATGAGCATCTTCTGTATGTGCTCAAGTATTGTAGGTAGATGAACACCCAATATTTCAAAGTGAAAGAATCAATTAATTATTTGAATTCCTTCAGTACCTTCTAATCTTTAAGTGTGTTCCTAAACTAATTTTGCATTCATGTTTATACCTACAGATTCATGCTGGTTTCAACTTTGATCAGAAAAGCCTTTTCTTTTTCTTCTTCTTTTGTTTAAACAGGGATTGGGAAGGAGACATGTTAAGTGGTCCTGGGAGTAGCTGGAGGGTGGTAGTGGGGAGTGGATATGATTAAAATACATTGAATACATGCATAAACTATTCCAAGAACAAATAGAAATATTGTTAAAGTTTTGCCTTGTAGGCCATTTAATTTAACTCTTAATTTCATTTTAGCTAAAAGTTGTCTGGCTCCCCAACCATCCTGTAAACATGATAACCCACTAGGGAATTATGTGTAAAAAGTTCTTCACAAACCACCAAGCAATTCAAAGTTTATTTTGTTTGCAGGGAGAGATGAAAAGGGGATAAACAAGAACCAAGTGAATTGTTTCATGAGAAGCATGCTTGGTTAGTGCAGAAGCATGCAATTAGGTAAGATCAAAATTACCTGCCTACCATGTGCTCGGTTTGAATTAGAGCTAGCTCTCCCAACGAATGATGAGTTTCACTTAACTGCTCTCCCAACAAGTGGAGGCTCACAGCTCAGAAAGAAATCTGCAGTTGATCAGGAGAGAGGTGGGGGTTCGCTAAAAATCAGGCAGGAGATGAGAAAATTGGACTCAAAGCCAACTCTGTGACCTCAGGCAGATCTCTGAATCTCAGGACACATCCATTTCTCCACATATGGAGTGAAGCAGGATGTTGGCTATGAGCCCACCTGTGTGTTCCCAACTCCCCCAGGTTTGGAGGAAGCCATTTGTCTATGAAGAATAGGATCTCACGAAGGTCTGCCTTCTAGCACCTGGGGGAGATCGCTGGCTTGCTTCTCTGCAAAAGATCTGCCTTGCAGCCTGAGACCGGAAATCAACCAAATCTATGCGACTCTCATGAGGGTCTCATTTTCATACTGCCAGAATGAAATAGACTGTTCCTGCCTCCTGATACAGGAGAGTTTTGGCTTAGCTCTGATTACTGAGGGCGTTAATACCCACCTGCTTTTCTGGCTGCTTGGCATATTTGTAAATTACCTGCTGGATGCAAGAAGAGGTAAGCCCATATAAGCATGGGATCCCAACAACACTGTCTTTCACACTGAATGCAAGAGTGCAGGGGGGCGGTGGATTTGTGGACCACCTGTCTTTGGCCTCTGGGAAATATCTGTTCTTGGCAAGCAAAGGTAAAAAATTGAAGAAATTTCTTCAATCCATAAAGAGAGGTCTCAGTGCATAAACAGTGAGTTTGAATTGCATTTTCAAGGTGAATAGTGCAGACCACATCCCAAATCTTTTGCTCTAGTTCAAATTATTCCCTCGAAGATTCCCAATTGTGGTACTGCACACAGCTCTTTCTGCCTGGATGCCCTTCCACAGAGGTGCCACTAGTCCATGAAGGCTCTTCCATTTTTCTGTGACTGTGGTGGTTTGAGAGAAAATGGTCCCCAAAAGGAGTGGCACTATTAGGAGGTATGGCCTTGTTGGAGAAAGTATATCAATATGGAGGTGTGCTCTGAAGGTTCATATATGTTCAAGCTATGGCCAATGAGACAGAACACTTCCTTTGCCTGAAAATCAAGACATATGAACAAAATGACTCATGTCATCCAAACAAAAACATGGTCTGGCCTATCACAGCTATACCCCAGTTCCTGGTACCAACTTCTGCCTTAATTCTGGGTTTCTATTGCTGTGAAAAGATAGCATTACCACAGCAACTCTTATGAAGGAAAACATTTGTTTGGGGCTGGCTTACAGTTCAAGATGGCCATGTTGGAGTAGGTGTGGCCTTGTTGGAGGAAGTGTATTAATATGGAGGTGGGCTCTGAAGGCTCATATACGTTCAAGCTATGGCCAATGAAACAGAACACTTCCTTTGCCTGTGAATCAAGATGTACGAACTCTCAACTCCTTCTCTAGCACAATGTCTGCCTGCATGCTGCCTTGCTTCTTGCCATGACAATAATGGACTAAACCAGAATTAAGACAGAAGTTGGTACCAAGGACTGGGGTATTGCTGTGTTAGGCCAGACAATGTTTTTGTTTGGAGTAATATGGACTTTGGGAGTTTGGGTTAGGAATGCAGTAAAATGCTTTAAGTGCTGCTTAATGAGCTATTCTAGTAGGAGCATGGAAGCCAGTGGTGCTGAGTATGATCTGTTGAACTATGTGTGTGTGTGTGTGTGTGTGTGTGGTGGTGGTGGGGGGGCTGGCTCAAGATGTTTCCGAGAAGAATTTTAGTATGTTGCCTAGAGATCATTCTTGTGATATTTTGGTAATGAATGTGGCTGCTTTTTGCCCTTGTCAGAAAAGTTTGCCTGAGGCTAAAGTCAAGAGTTTTGGATTAATTCCACTGGCAGAAGAAATCTCAAGATAGCCTGGTATAGCCTCTGTCATGTGGTTATTAGTGTTAACTCTGATGAAGATTTACAATGAAAAGGAGCAAGCTGAACAAATAAAAATACAAACTGTGCAGATTTTAAAAAGGGACACCAGGAAGTGGAACAGAGCTAAATCCTATGTTCAAGGACATAAACAGATTGAGAAATGGAATAAAGGGAGTGGTGACCTCAGGGCAAGATCCCACCCAGCTAAATTTCTATCTTGTGAAAAGCAACTAAAGAAAAGCTTAGAGAGAGCCAGGTGTGGTGGTGCATGCCTTTAATTCCAGCACTGGGAAGGCAGAGGCTGGCAGACCTTTGAGTTCTAGGCCAGCTTGGTCTACAGAGAAAGTTCCAGGATAGCTAAGCTTAGGCAGCGATAGTAACAATCAAAAACAAAAAGCCAGAGTTGTGGGATACATGTTAGAATTCCTAGCCTCTCCCTTAGCTACATGACCATACATGTGCTGCAAGATGCTTAGTCATCCCAGGGCCTTACCTCCAGCGTAATCTGTGTATGTGTGATCACATAAACTATGCGCATGTGTGGCGTAGCTATGTGAGCCTATATGCGCATATTCGGGGGAGGAACCTATAAAAGAGGGTTCTACTTATTCCTCCCCTCTCTTCCTGCATGGCCATTCCATAGGCCTCTGCACATCTTTCCTATTCCCTTCCCTTAATAAACTCTTATATTGGGTTTTGTTGTACCTCATTGCTTTTCTCGAAAGGTAAACAGCACTGCTTAACGAATAATACTGCGCCGCTTAATAAATAACTGTATGTACCGAGGAGAGCTGCTAACAGGGAGTAGAACTAGACAAAGAGAAAGAAGTAAGTGTGTTGTAGTCGACAAAGATGAAAGAAGTTGGAGATCCAAAGAGCGTTTTGGCATCAGATACGGAGATGTCGAGTAGAGTTTGCCCAGCTGGTTTTCAGTCTTGTTTTTGTCCAGTATTTCCTCACTATGTTGCCTTCCTTATGTTTTTAGAGCAGTAATGTATATCCTGTATCATTATATGTTGAAAGTATGTGATCTGTTTCTTTGATTTTGATTTTTATAGGGAATTACAGTTAAGAGATTGCGTGAATCTCAGAAGAGACATTGAACTTTAGACTTGTAAATAAGTTCGAGACTGTTATAGACTAGGGGGACTTTTGAAGTTGTACTGAATGCAGTTTTGCATTATGATGTGTCTACTAGCCTATGGAGGCCAGGGAGTGGGATGTGGTGATATGAAAGAAAATGTCCCCCAAGGGAGTGGCACTGTTAGGAGGTATGGCCTTATTGGAGTAGTGATAAAGCACTGGTCAGACATGCATGATGCCTAGCTTCCATTCCCAGCATCGTGAAAAGGATAAAAGGGGTACAAGGTTCCAGGTTAATCATCCCTAATCTGCAAACCTTAAATCAAAGAACTTCAGAATTCTAGACTTAGGGGCACTGATATGAAACTGCAAATGGACCATTCTATCCCTGACTCCGTGGATGGGTCTCAGCCAGAACACAGCTGCATGAAAATAGTGTATGGACTACAGAGATCCTTGTTCCTGCATATTTAGTGCTACCCTAGTCACAATAGGTAAGAAATAGACACATTCTAAATGCCCTTCAACTGATGAATGGGTAATGAATGGGATACATATATACATGAGAATTATATTCAGCTGTAAAGAAAAATGAAATTCTATAATGACTCCCCACCACCCAGAAGCCATATAATTATTAAACAAAATCTCAGTGCCAGCAGAGGTTCAAATGTTCATTGAGAAGGGTCTGTGTGACCCCCCAAACAATTTAGACTATTGTCATCGCTCTTGGTTGCCTGCCAGAATTGGATAGTAAGACTCTCTTGCTTAAGACATCATACACTTTGGTCACAGGACTTGGAGAAGTCAAGCTGGTCCTGCTCTGGAAGCCTCCTCCCTGATAGCTAGCTCTTCTAGTACTGGAAGGTGCTATAATAGCCACCAGGGGAGACAAGTTTTCAACAGTCCTACCCAGCTGCAAAACTTCAAACTGCTATACTGATCAGCTGGGCAAGATATGACCAGCAGTGGATTCTTTCACCAATATGTTGGGATTAATCAAGATCTGTCTTACGGACTTAAGATTCCACTCAATAGAAGGAACTCAAGAATAGTATTGTAAACCTAGCCAAGAACCCATGGCTGAAAAGGTCGTTGACCATACATGAGAACCCACTACTGCCATTTCGTTAAACCGATTCAGTCTTCTAAATATTTATGCTTACAGCCTTAGATAAGTGAAGCTCTCATTCCTCATCAAAGAAACTTCCCCCTGCAGCAGATGGAGGTTACTATCGTGATCCACAACTATTTAATGTACGGAGAACAAGCGACTGGAGTGCCCATCACCAAATGGCACATGGATAACAGCATCCATAGTCAAGGCTCAGGGAACATCATGGAAGAGGCGACAGAAAGACAGTAATAGCCAGAGGACTGGAAGGATAGCTACAATACAGTGTCTTCTGGACATGACAGAGATGTTACACTCAAGATCTCTAAACAATATGGTTGCCTGCACAAGACCACACTAGCCAACATCCCAGTGGGAAGAGAGGAAGGAATCATAAGACCCCTTCTCTAGGTGGAGAGCTACGGGCAGATGGTGGGAGAGTGAATAAGAGCCAGTTTTCTTCAGGGACAGGCCCTTGATAGACTGCCCATGCCCAAGTGGGTCAACCCTACATTCACATATATACATATATACATACATATGCACACATGTTTATGTACGTATAAATGAATATATTGTATATATATGCAACAGTAATTAGACTTAATAGAACACACACATATGCACATACACATAATAACAAATTATTAAAAAGAGAACATGTATTTGAGAGGAGAATATGGGGGAGACCTGGGAGGAGGGGGAGATACATTGAAAATACAGGGTACTAATTTGTGAAATTCTTAAAATAATCAAAACAGTCTATGAAGTATATATGAAATGTAAATGAATTTTGTTCATCCTCAGACTTAAGATATCTCAATAGATAAATGCATTTTGTTTTTCCTGGTGTTTGGTGGCAGAAAGGGCCTTGGACATGTGCCACATGCAACCCTTAAATATTTATTTTCAAAGAGATCCTTAAAGGTTTTCTTCGATTTTTCTAGTTGCTTTTTACCTTAGCATTTTTAACTTATTAAAATTGCTTTGAGGTAAGAACATGAGGCACCTTATCCTTAGCTTCAGGGTAATAGCAGATCTGTACCGTGACAGAAGTGAGGTTTTCTTCCCAGCACTCACTTGGCGATGATGACAACTAGTGGCACCACCACAAGTTGTTTGGGTTCTGGCACCTGCTTTTGGTGGTTTGGGACTGAGTCAGATCACACTCAGCCATGACCTGGTTTCCCAGTTGTGTTGACAGACAGTTAAGACAGTTGATTGACACATGACCATTTGGTCGGATGAGAAGGACCATGCCCTGCTGATGTACAGTGTTACTGAACAAAGACAGCTTGGTGAGAAGGACTTTAAAGGATAGATGAGTTCATTATCTACTGTCTCGAATTTGCTTCTTTAGAAGTTCTAAATAAAATTGTTGAATATCTTAACTTGTATATGCGAATGGCCCACACACTGCATTCTCAATCACTTCTGGGTACAGCATTTCTGATTAGAGATACTCAACCTGCAATTACTTTAAATTAATTAGCCAATTAATTTTTTTGGCAGTATGGATGGGACCTGTGAATATCAGACAAGTACTTTACCACTGAGTCACACTCTCAGCCACTGGTCCTTGCTATTACAAGTTTATTTACTTGTTTGTTTATTTAAATTCAGTAAGTAGTGGAGGATGACCTTGAACTTCTGATCCTCTTGTCTTTACTTTCTGAGTGCCAGGATTACAGACAGTCACCATGGTGTTCAGTGTTGACTTTTATTTACTTATTAGATTTATTAACGGGACATTTGTATTGGACCTTCAGTTTGGTTTTTGACAGTTTCACACACGTATACACTGTATTGGGATGTCATTGAGCCCCACGACTAGGGGATTTTTTCAGTGTCTGTCTTCAGTGTGTGAAAAGCACTCACCTGCATCTGACGTTGCTGCAGATGCAGCCAGGAGAGATAACACCGGGGCTGAAGGGATTGCAACACTGTCCACTGCACTTGGCTTCTTCCTGGCCATCATGGTGGACACTGAGCCCTCGCTCTTGCTGTGCGCTGCCGTCTGGTCCACTCTTAAGTGGGGACTTGGCATCCCTGAAA
The DNA here is from genome assembly GCF_049852395.1 of Peromyscus maniculatus bairdii. Classification (NCBI taxonomy): domain Eukaryota; kingdom Metazoa; phylum Chordata; class Mammalia; order Rodentia; family Cricetidae; genus Peromyscus; species Peromyscus maniculatus. The sequence goes on from NC_134870.1 coordinate 70,120,005, forward strand.
AACAAGAAGCCCAGAACCTGTAGTTGATTTAAAAGAACAGAGGGGCAACCATCATAAAACCTGAACATGATCTGAGTAAATAGTCCAATTGCTTGTCCTCTTTCAGATGCAAAAAGAAAGGAAATAGAATACTTAAAAGAGAAAACTAGCCATGGCTAGTTTGAGGGTGAGGTCAGGACTCAGGGCTTTTGAGAATGGATGCCTAGATATGAGGCCCACGCATAGGTAATGAAGCAGTATAATGTATCGGGTATCCATTGCCCTTCTGGGGATCAAGAAGCACATCTTCAGAGATTACACTGACTCGAGTATGAAGGGTAATTTACTTGATTCCTACCCTACTGAGGCTCCCATCTCACTCGCCTGGGAAGAAGAGACTATCGGAGAAGAAAACACTGTGCAGCCAATTCCTGTGGGCTTGTGCATTGTTCATTCTAGATGCTGTGGAGAAGCTTATAATCTACCGTTATAAGATCAGCATTGAAAGAGACACTAAGTAGAGCTCATGCAGAACTGTGAGGCTGAGGGAAAGCCATTCTTGGTGATGAGAAGAGAACAAGCAAAATAATAGGTAGCAAGGAATGGGATCCAGATAGATAATTATCTTAGGTGTTCACAAATGGCTGAATGGATAAAGAAAATGGGGTACCCTATGAATATCATTCACACATTAAAATGAATGAAATTTCGTCATTTCCAACAAAATGCCTAGACTAGAAATATGATATTCTCCCATTTGTGGAAGTTAAAAAAATGACTTAAATGCAGAATAGTGATGGCTAGAGGCTGAGGAGTATTCATGGAAGATTGGATTTAACAGCTGATTTGGAGGACTCTGAGTGTTAGGACTTGACAAGTATCACAGGTCATGTGATTAGGATTTTGCAGCCCATGATAGACTCTTATGGGCTATTCTGGACCCCTGTTTCTTAATCTGGATCCTGTTTTTCAGCTCTGGCTATGGAGATAAATATAGCCCATGACTTCCTCAGAAGCAATATGAACCAGTAAGCAGAGGTTCAGTTCTCTTTCTGATATGGTTAAGGATTTATGGACACCTATCTATATCCCCAGGTGTAAATCATGTCTAAGCCTAAAGGGTTGAGTGTGCCTGATCCATGTAGAACGGCCATATATTCAGGCTTCCTCCATCTGTAGGCTGTGGCCAACAATCACAAACTGGGTTTTGTCAGGCATTCTTGACATGATTTTTTCCCATCATAACCAGCCTGAGTGATGCAGTCCCTTCCTTGAGCAATGCTATCTTAATCACCACAGTGAGATCCCCTTTAATCACTTTGACTTCACGGCAATTCAGTGAGGGATGACCATGGCTATTACCATTTTCTCAATTTTACAGATGAGAAGAACACCCTTTTGGGGGGAGCTTAAGAGAAAATTGAATCAAGTCCTCCTGCTCTTAAGTAGAGCTGGATATCTCCAGTTGCAAAATGCTAAAGCCAGGATCAAAATGCTAAAGCCATTGGACCATACTAACACTGAGCACAGTTCAAGTTCATCACAGTATGCTTTATGCTGAGGACACAAGCCTTATTCCACAACTGGACGACACACCTGAAGGCACCCGGGGAGTGGGTCATGCCAACGTCTTGTTTTACCCCCCTGCTGCCCTCCTTTTACCCTCTATTCTCATCTCATCAACTCTTGCTTAAGATGCCAGGACTAATACAATTTCTGCACTTTTCTGATCTTGAGTTTCAGAGTATTTTGAAGACAGAAAAAGACAAATGTCAAGTTCTATGGTAACAATATTACAAGGCACATCCATAAAGATACACAAAAGTGTGCAGTGTGTCCTATGACATCAAATTAAGTAGGTGTGCTTAAGATAGACAAAGCACAGCACCCAGGGCAGCTACCTGTGCAAATGTCTATCCAAATAGTGAGCAAAAATTACTCTAAAGAAGGTGGGTCAGGGATTGGTGGAGCACAGGAAGTAGGGATCAGGAAGAGTTCCCTTTTTCTTCTTAGCCTTGACTTTACTGTTTTATGTATATCATATTATATATTATATATATATATGTGATACAAGTATATGTTAAGGAGGGGAAAGGTCTCACTCTGTAGTCCAGGCTGTTCTGGAACTCACTATGTAGCCTAAGCTGGCCTATAACTCAGGTGGTAATCCTCCTGTCTTAGCCTCCCAAGAGTTGGGATTATAGGTATGAGCCGCTATTTCTAGCAACTACTAATATTTTTGAAACTACAAACATGTATTAACTTTCCTTTTCCATCGAGAAAAGAGAGTTTGAGGAGAAAAAATCTAGAAATGTCTTAGAGCACGATACTGAGGTAGAATGTCCAATGTGCCTTGTGGCTGCTAACCGGTCTGATCACAGGGACAGCAGACACGGAACAAAACAAAAGAAAGCCCCCACTTTTTTGCTGCAGGACCTCAACAGTATTCCTTCCAAACACACTTTGGAACTCTGAGCTATCAGCATTCATTACATTGAACAACTGCCGCTTTGGAAAAAAAAAAATCACTGACAAGCCATCTTTGTACCTGCGGATGCAGGTTACAGAGATACCTTTCTGTTTAAATTATGATGTGTTTGGGGAATGGAGGCAATAAACGGGACTAGTAGACGAATATTTAACCCTCACTTGGGAACGAACTGATACCCAGTCATTTCAGTTGTACCCATTTTCATGCAAATGTTTACAATCTAAATTAGTCTCAGTCCACATCATCTCATTAGAGTTGGTCTGATCATGCCCCTGCTGGGTATACTTTGCCACTCAAGTGTTTATGATACAGACTATGTTAAATGCAATAAAATGACACTGAAAACACTCTGTCATTGAGATGATCACTGTTTAGCTTCTGCAAAAACCCTAGACAATTTAGGAATTGTCAACTTTTGAAACCATATTTAAGGAAAGGGAGACTATCCCTGATGTTTTCTTGGTCATTTTTGGATTTTGAAGGGATGATGGACAGGCAGAAATAGCATAGATGGCCAAGACTATCAGATAAACTTTAAACAAAGGCCATCACTCATTCTGAGAGCAGAGGTCTGGAGAGCATGGACTAGGAGAAGGGAGCTGCCCCTTGGGAAATGACATTGTGCAGGTAGCCGAAGTAGGAGTTTGTCTCCTTTCAATCAAGTGACAGCAGATGGTCCATGGTGGGACATTTGGAGAGCTTCTTCCCAGACTGGTTCTGGCTTCTCTCTCTGTTCATAGGACTAGGGATTTTTGAGGCAGGAAATTGATTATTAAAACAAACAAACAAACAAAAAAAAAAAACCAACCAGAGTCTTGCACAGATTGGGCCACTGAAAACTACCTTGTTTACATGGGAACATGTGAAAAGGCAGTGGTTCACCCCCGGGAAGGGTTACCTTTTAAATTCAGTAGGCAGTCTGTACAGAGGACATTCTTGGTAGGTGAGTTCTGATTGCTCCTGCACCTTAGCGCTTCAACATCAGAGTACACTGATGTTTACATTTCTAGAGGCCAGTGTGTTTTCAAAGGCAGAAAGACTGGCAGTGATAACTTCCTTAATCTAACATCTGCTCATAATTCAAAGACAGACCTGGGAGAAAATGTAAGTTACTTATATGAAAATATTTCACAAAAACCTGTTGACCTCTATTGATAAGTTTTTACAGACTCTTTGTAGCTATGCTGGAGTCCACCAAGGGACAGCCACTAGTTTTCAAGGGTAATTTCTCAGACCACTTATTCCCTCAAACCCCCACCTGTGCACCGTGTTTGCATTAGGGACTTGATTTATGGATTCTTCTCCCGAGATGCAGAAACTGACTTCCTGTTGCCTTGGTTACTTGGAGCTCAGTTCAAGGTTAAACTACTCCCAATCAAAATCACTGGCAGGCGCTGAATCCAGTGGCCAGGCTATTGACTGCCCCAGGATGCGGAAAGGTCAGGGACCAAAGCACTGTTTACTGCCTTACGGGTGAGTCAATAGCTTCAATATTTTGATTCTCTTCCTTCTGAAGTAGAAGTTGCTGCTCAATTACCTCTTCCCCAGGTTATTCAAGGTCACAAGGGTCATGGTGGAAAGCCGGGTCTATGGTGACTGACTTTCTCAGGATCCCTTTAATGAGCTTTGTGACCTTGGCAAGTAAAACTCAACCTCCTCTTAAGTAATTTGTATGTTGCTCTCAGGTTCATAAAGTTGGTTATCGCTCATTTCTCATTTCTTTACGGGGAACAAACAAATAAATGCCCTTCACGGGATGTCTATTGTACACTCCCCTTTCTAATAGATGAGAAAGCAGAGGTTCGAGACAGGTCATATGATTGTTCTAAAATTACACAATGACATAATCTGGAGACATCATCTCACTGTTGGGTCCTCTACATGGCTTCCTTAAGGAACTGTCAACTCATCATGGATGGATCCCACCCATTTCATTTTGGTACATCCACTGTAGAGTGCATTGTATCTGGCAGGTGGAACTTGACTCCTGTAGGCTTGCTGAATAGCTCAATTAATTGCAAATTCTAAATATTGCAAATGCAGGCGCTTCTTGCAGCTGATGTCTATGCTGGCATGGTGGGATGGAAGTAATGTCACTGGGATGGTTGTCCCTTTCTATCACCTCCCAGACCTGTTGTACCTAGTCTGCAGAATACAGAGTTTGGTATGAATGGGGAATTAAAATCCATTGAGCAGTTTAGTAGCTTTTAATTTTTGCAAAGACTTTTGACACGCAATATGCTGTTTGTGGATGGTAAGATGTACATGGGAAGCCCTCCAGTCCACCAGCAAGCAAACAGAGGCAGAGAGAACCAGATGACTAACCCATGCTTATAGACCATGCATGTGAATGAATTGATGCTAAAATCCATGTTTCAGTTCAAAGCTCTTTTAATTTCTCAATGCACGATCTTTGGGGTTTTAAGACTTTAACACTCATTCGCTTTTTAATTTACCAGTTGCCAATTAAAATCTACTGTTTCTCTCCTATGTAGTGTGGAAATGAGCTTTACTCATGGACAACAGTGGGAATTTATGTTACAGAAGAAACTGAATGCAGTTATAGCACTCCTTAAGCTCTATGACATCATAATTGTGTGTATGTGTGCCAAACTCAGTAAGTTTTATCTTATTTATTTAAAAATATTCTTTATGCTTGGTATTGTGTATGTGCATGTATGTGTGGGTGTATGTGTGCACGTTTGTGTGTGTCTATGTGTGTGCATGTACATGCCACAGCACACATGAAGATATCAGAGAACAACTTTATGAAGTTGTTTCTTACTTTCCACTTTTATATGGGTTGTGATGAGATGTGCGATATGCATGGCAACTGTCTTCACCTGCTGAGTCATTTCTCTGACCCCAAAGTTTTATTTATTTATTTGTTGCATCGTGTTGATCATTAACTCACAAGTACTTAGCAAATATCTGTCTTGCTGGCAATATGGCACTGATCAAAATGAAGTTTCCCTTCCCTAAAGGAGTTATGCTCTAATGTTTTCTGTAGGGCAAAGGATAGCCATTAGTTTTTATGAGGGCAAGGAATAAAGGGCTTGTGGATATTAGCCATCATGAGGCAGAATTTCTACTATTCATGACATCGTTAGAAAAGGGGCATCACATTCAGGTGGATATAGCTTCATGGATCTTGAGTTTTGTAAAGAGTGAACTTTGGAAATGAGAAGATATGGCTCCTTAAAAATTCTTAAAAAATCTTAAAAATTCTTATCAATAAAATCAAACCTGTGAGCCAGGTATAGGGGTGAAGCTGGAAGATCAGAGATACAGAACAGGCCACAGCTAACCTCACCTTGCCAACTTCTCAGCTGATCTTGTTTCCTCAGACTGGAAGCCTCTGTGTCCTCATATCTGAATGGCTTTCATCTGAACTGTGCTTCTCAAAGCCTGAATCTTAACCAGCCAAATGCTTCTAGTTTCTCTACCTCACACCTTTCTGCTTTCTACCACCACTCCCTGGGATTAAAGGCTGGCTTTCTGGGATTAAAGGTGTGAGTCACCATGCTTGGCTGTATCCTTGAACAGATGAACAGATGGATTTCTGCCTCTGGAATGCTAGGATTAAAGGTGTGAGTGCTACCATTTTCTAGCCTTTGTATCTAGTGGCTTTTCTGTCTCTGACCCCAGATAAGTTTATTAGGGTGCACAATATTTTGGGGAACACAATACCACCACAGCTCCTGGGTACAGATACCTTGGGGCCTCGGGTCTTGAAGAGAGGAATACAAGCTGGTACAGATGCCTTGGGGCCTCAGGTCTTGAAGAGAGGAATACAAGCTGGTTTTCAAGCAAGGTGTCCATACACACCAAACAACTTATTCAACAGGTATGACCTTATCATCACTAATTTTGTGCCAGGTAAGTTTTACTTCACTTTAGGCAAGGTCGCTCTTAAGTATAATACTATTCGGCAGGCCTAGAATCAATTCTATGAAGCCAGCAATTACTTCAGAGGTAACTACCAGAACTTGCAAGTTTGATATCTGTCTTACAGAGGTAGTTTAGCCAAGGAGAATGAGATAAAACAAGCAAACAAAACAAAACTGATAAGCCCGACAAGATAGGTGGCCAGGTGAGTCTACTGTAAATCGGAAGGCAAAGAAAATCTGTGTGGTCTCTGAGAGGCTGCACCTCCAATCTATTTACTGATATGCAGCTCCTGAGGAGGATGCCTGGGCCAGACACCATTAGTTCTGTGACTTTAACTCTGCTTGAATGGGATCACCTTTTTACAATAGACATACACTCAAAGGTCTTGAAATGTGGATAGAATTCAGTAACTGGAAGTGAAGAGACAGCCAGGTAGAGTAAGAAAATGATAAGAACAGAAGCAAAACCGTAATTCTTTCTGTAACTGAGAGAAGTTTTCACACAAGTTATTTATAAAATAAACACAGGGCGACGTATCGGGAAAGGCAGCAGAGCAAACTCCAATGCCTATCTGTAGTTAGGTGGACTTGGCATTTCTTCCCCCGCCTGCTGTTTCACTGTGCATACTTCTGACATAGGACCCAGGTCTTGACCTGTAATTATTTCTTTGTTCTCTGCCAATTCTTCTAGGTGTCTACAAAATACTAACAGTGAAAAGTCATGCCTTTCTTTTGGCTCCTCATGACTTAGTTTAATATATATGAGCTAGTTAAAATGGTTCGTTGAATGGATAAATAAATACAATCCACACACCTATTCTTCAAGGCCCAAACCTTTTGAAAGTTGCTTTCACTAATTAAACCACAAATTCTTAATATCTAAAATTCATTGTTTGACATAATGTAGAAATGCAAATATATTTTCTAGAGTAATACCTCACAGCATTTCTAGCTGTGGCTGTGTGACTTTGGAGGGAGTCATGTTAGCTCTGTACCTTGGTTTCTTTGTCACTTAAATGGGGTCATTGTGAGAAATAAGCAAGTTTTATACCGGTAGAGAGGAAGACAGGGGATGATTTCCTCTCTTCCAGTATAAAACCATTTTTATTTCTTCCCTAAACAACCATCCACATCTTAATTCCTAGAACCTGTACATACTTTCCGTAACAATGCAAAAGAGAACTAAAGGTTGGAGACAGCTAGCGTGGATACTTCCAATCAGCTAACCCCCAAACTGGAAAAATGTACGTATTCATCCAAATGGCCACAACGTAATCACAAGAAAGCAATGCGGTAAGGAACATGAAGAAATACACGTGATGACGGGGGAATTGGGGTAGACGCTTTGCCATTGGCTTTTAAGACACAAGAAAGGAGGCCACAGGCTAAGGAATGCAGATGCCTTTACAAAAAAAAAGCAGGAAATCAAAGAAATCACTCCACTATCACTTCCAGGATATAACCTACACTTGAGTTTGGCTCAGGGAGACCTACTTTGGACTTTGGATTTCCAATAATGCCATATGAAACATCTTCCTCATTTAAACCACTAAGTTTGTAGAAATGTGATGCAATAACGAGGGAAAACTATTATTAGTGCAAAAACACCCTTACTACAGTGCCTCGCCGTCCCAAGTATTCATTATGTCAACTATTTCTCCTTCTTAGCAACGCACGCTCTTTAAAACTCACTCTTTATGTTTAAGTTATGTGTGTGCCCTGCACCGTTTCGATTCCTCAGGATGCATTGACCTCAGCCTTTTAAAAATGTATTTCCAGCATGAAACAGACACAAATAAATTGTTCAGTGATTATGTATAGTCGATAAATCACATTAGAGGTAAGTATGTTGATAAGATGAGAAATACGAGACCGTAATTACGAGCCACTGGCTCTTCCCCACGCTTGCCGGATGAAGTTGGATACTGTCAGGGATGCTTCTGCTTCTTCCCTTTGGCCAGAATCTATTCTAGTCCATTGTTCTGATTCTAAGCTTTCACATGTCAGAGACACTTCAAAACAGTAGGATTTGTTCTTACTTCTCTTGCTTTGGAAGTTCATAAATGGACTGAAAGGGGAACCATTTGCATCTGTTGTAATTGTGGACAGGCTTACATAAAAGTGTATTTTACTTTATGGCCACATTACAATGATTCAGAATTAATCTCTCTTGGTCTTGTAGTGGGAAAGTTTTGCAAACAGAAAGGGGATTTCTGTAAATGTTCAGTGATACCATCCAGAACACCAAGCTACTACCAAAACTGCAAAGAAACATTCCAAGTTACAAGGCTTTGGAATCATCCTATAGCTCAGACATCAGATATCTTTTTTAAAAAATTAACATATAGACAGAGAACAAATTCTGCATCCTGATTAAGATTCACAGATACTTTTGGGTTCTGACATAAATCCTTATCTAAATTCACACACACACACACACACACACACACACACACACACACACACACACATCATACACACCGTAAAAGGACAAAGGGCAGATAAAACCAATGTAATGCTGATGTAATTTCATCCATGTTTTAAAAAATGCAGACAATAGGGTTGCCTGTTCTATGGAAAATATAATAAGGGGATTTACAAAAGGTAATAACAAGGGAGGAACAAATCCACACATGTAATTAAAACCAATTTAATAGTACAATGCTTCTAGTATATTCTTGATATCCTTGGAGAGCAGGTCAGTTACAATTTTACTACTGAACTGTGTATAAAGCTTTGCAGTAAGCTGTGGAAGAATACACAGGGACCTCGGTCAAGTAAGGCAAAGTAGCTTCTTTTGGATGGAAATCAGTTGGGCCCTACCCCGCTGAGAGAAAGCAATTTGTTTTACCCAGTGTTGCACACTAGCGAACCAAACACATTTGTCCTCTGATTGCAGCAAAATACCCTCTCATCATCTCAGTCCAGCATGCTGGCTATGTGCTTCAAGGGCTGAAGATTCAAACTCCACAGAACAAGTTTTCTCGGCCCCCTGGTGCATGCTTGTGAGTCTATATTCACAGGGCAGCTTAGAAACAGACCAAACAAACAACAACAGTTGTGATACACACTAGAGGGCCATTGTTTCTGGAAGATTCTTTTCTGGTGTCTCCAGAATGTGCAGGGCTTTGAATCAGCATCAGTTAGTGTAAGCATCTTTTGTGGTGTCTTTCCTTCTACTTCTAGAGCACACAGTTGCACAGCACATCTGGGTGGCAGTACAGATCTCCATGTGCTGCTAACTGGGTCACCTTATTTGCATTTTGATTACTGCTTATTTAGAAGGCACACTGAGAAAAAGCTTGATATCAGGAGCTTAGTGATGTGTGTTGATAAATATAGGTATAAATAGATAAATGCACATTTACTGGTTTGTGAGAGATCAGTTTGTATGCAGTCATCCTCCTGGCCATATCTAGATGTCTAATCATTGATGGAGGTTTTAATTATAAACGTGATGATTGAATCTAATTATTCTCAGTGCGACACTGCCCATTGTCTCTTGCTGGAGAAATCAATGTAACATATATTCCCTCTGTTAAGTGGTCACCTCTTTATGGACAGCAAAGAAGAATTTACTGTTTTATGACCTTTAAAGAATTTCTTAAAATCATCTACTTTATTCCACTATTTGAATTCATCTTCCTGGATACAAACACGTTGTGATTGTGTGCAGGTGTGTACATATATACAAAGACTAGGAAGGCTCTCTTCTTTGCAATAGAAGAAAGGAAGGGGAAAAAAACAGAATCACAGAACCTCAGAACCGTCATTAGATAGATCTCCTAATCTTTATCTCTAGTAGTTCAGTTCAACGAGCTAATACCATGATGATGGCTTTGAAATCTCTTAGGAATTGGATGAGGAGAAACGATAGCGATGAACTCCCAGCTAATAAACACAGAGTGCTTATTTCGGCAGAATGATCAATTTCTGGATGTCCCGAGGCTTGTCTGATACAGTTGATTTACTCATCCTTGCCTACCTCACTAATAAAGCCAAAGTCCACCATCAGATTACAGAGGTGCCTGGAATTTCTTAAAGGGGCAAGAGAAAAATCAAGGAAATGCTCACCCTCTTCCCATACTCACCCTTTCTGCCTATCCGTGGAACCCCAGCTGCTTTTCTAGGTTGATACTCTACTCAATAGACTTTGGACTAGTCCAGTAATAAAGGCAATTAATTTGTTATCTTGTTAGTGGGAATTTAATGCAATGATCTAAAAGAATTCTTACATATTGTGATAAACTTTAGTGCCTCTGGGTGGCTCCTCTTGCATCGGGTTCATTTCACATCTCATCCATTATGTAAATGAGATTTGGAAATAGTTGAGTCTCGCTAATGTAGCTCAACTCTGATGGATTGGAGGTAGTTGGTCCTCCGGAAACTAATGAGGTTAAATGCATCTCAACATTGCTTTGTACTTGGTTGATTCTGCAAGGCCCTGTTCAAGAAATGAATGCAATGCATTTTCTCAACCGTCTTCTAAGGTAATTCTAGTACTGCCTAGCCCCCAAAGTGGTCTAAAGTAAGTTTGATTAGAGGGATGCCTGCACTGATTCAAATTACTCTGTGGTGCACAGCGCTAACTGATAACACATCTTCATATTGTAGCATGAGTGATAGTACGGTTTAAGATAAAAGGGAAGTATTTCAACAGTTGACGTATTTAGGGAGGTCTTTAAGTCATGCAGAAAATAGTAGGGGGATTTCCAGATGTAGCCAGTGTGGATAAAGAACCTGTGGTTACTCTTGAGAGCATTGGGGAAACTGTTATGACAGAGGCTTGGCACTAGCGAAGAGATTATTACATTTTGTGAGATTATTACATTTTGCATTCAAAGAGTGACAGGAGTCAGTTTCATGACCTGGAGCCCTGTCATGACAGAGGGAAGGTAACAGGAACTTCTGTACTCTGCTCTCCATTTGGAAGACCAAGGAGTTCCAAAGACAATCTGACATTCAAGAAGGGAACCAACACATCCCCAGAAGCAGTCTCCAACTACTCAAGGTCATAGGGGTTGGAGAGGGGAGCATGGGATGTTAGCTCACAATAAAAAGCATTTGTGACAATTTATAAGCTTTACCCCAGAGAAAGGGGGGGCTGAATGGAGGAAGAGAAGGCAAAGATATGAAGAGAGGAACATTTCATGCAGGAAGCAGAATCCAAATGTGTGAGCCCATAATTGGGAATAAACCACTTCAAGGGAAAGGAGATTTAAGCTGGGGATAAGATTGTGACCCTACAGCCAGAGGGACCTTGGTTAAAAATCCACTCACTATCACTTAACTAGGTGGTTGACCTCGTTTAAATGATTTAACCTTTTAAAGCTTCACTTTCCTTACTTTGTAAGAAAAAAAGTTTAATAAACTATCTCCCTTGGAAGGTTGCGATAGGGATTAAACTGATAATGCCTGTGAAATGCTTACTCGGTGGCTGTGGCAGAGAACATGCTCAGAATAGGCCAGCTAGGGTAGGTCTAGGGAACCTGGGATGTTGTAAAGGAATCACCCAGCATGTGTGGGTCCCTGGGTTCAGTCTTCAGCACAGGGGGCAGAAACTAAAGGCAATTAGGTTGGAAGCTGCTACCAAACGACTTGTGGAAATGCTCACAACCTGAGGAAGAGTTGTTGGCCAAGTGACTGCCCCATCTCAGCCATTCTATTTGAAAGCAGAGGCCCCAGGAAGCAAAGTTGTGTTAACTCCCAAATATTTAACTTGATGCTACATTTTCAGTAAATTGCTAGCTGATGGAAAACAGTTTTGTTCATGTGTTATTCAGCCAGAGGAGTTTTCTCGCCTACTGTGAACACAGCAATTCCAGGTCCTCTGGGGGGTCCTCAACACGTAAGAACAGTCTACTCTTAGGGAAGCTGACTGCCTACTTGAAAAAATAAGATTCAGAAATGAGAAATTTAAATAAAAATAACAATCTACCCTGAGTGGAAAAGACCACCCACATTACCTTCCCTTGCCCCTGGGACCAAGCTAGAGATTTACTGCTGCGATTTTAACTAGTATATTCTAATGTATTAGTTAAATAATGGAATTATTTATTGTTTAGGTTCAATACAAACATATATAATGTAAGTTCCAGGACATCCAGGCTACACAGAGAAACCCTGTCTAGGAAAAAAGAAAGAATAAGAATTTATATTAATGTAGATACCATAGTAAAGGCTACAGTGTGAACAGTGAGATAATTTTTATGGAGGAGAGGCATTTTAACATGGTTAAAGGCTGAGCTCTGTTCTTCTATTACTAAGGTTCAAACCACAGCTGTCTAAGCTAGTGAGTGAGTCTTTTCAGGAATTCCCGTTACTCCATCATGCAATGAGCACTTTACCTTTACCTCAGACCTAAATATGAAGGTCCAAAGACAAATTCCTGTTCTAAAGTGCCAAAGGAAAATGTAGAGCCGTTGATGTGATAAGACTTTGGATAAGTACCACAAGGTCAGGTATAAGGGATGTGGCTTTACAGATAAGGAGTGACTTCTCCATTGGAGCAGGGAAGACATCACTGAGACATGACATCTGACTTGGGTCTTAAACCACCTGGAAGCCTTGGCAGAGGGAGCATGGCAGAAATTCTGGGAAGAAGGAACAAGACACAGAAATCAGCCAAGTGAAAACTGAAGGTGTGTTTAGGAAAGGCAAGAATATCTGTGGTTTGCATGCAGGTTTTCTGAGTGGGTGGGAAGGCGAAATATTGTAGATGAGGTGGCTTGTCCCCAGTGTGCAGGGGTACAAAGAGCTGGGGTAGTGTGTAGTTAGGAAGCTGGCTCTCTAGATACACCTGGGCATGGAGTTGTAATGGCTTGTCTTTTATTGCACAAGTTGGGTTCAAGGGACAAAAACTGTCCCCTGTGGGTATGAGGACGTGATCATCAGATTAAAAAAAAAAAAAACCTTTGTAAATCTAGGTCAGAAATTAAATCCATGATGAAGAGGCTAACCTGCTTATCCTGACTTATATAATTCCTATTTGCTTTCTCTCTTCTCTGTTCTCTCTACACTTCTTGCTTTAGAAGTTCCTTTCTAAGCTTAATGGGGGAAACATTGAGGTGTAAGTTAAGGTTCTTGGTCAGAAGACACCTAATTCCATATTGAAGTCATGGTTTTGTAAAAAAAAAAAAAAAAAAAAAAAAAATCTTTTGTGTGTATTAAGCTAGCTCACTATTTGCAGATAAGGGCTTGAGCAAGCCAGAGCCCATCCTCAAGATAAACTGCTGCCTATCTGTGTGTTCTGCCTGTGTGGATTCTTATCAATCTGTAGTGGGATTTCCGATGTTGCTTCCTGACTTGAATACAGGCTAGGTATTCATACTTTTTGAAGGACTTTATGCAAACACCAAATCTCAGATTAAGAAATGTTGGAACACAGGATGGAAAAGAAGAGATTTTGGAAAGTGGTGACAGCTGAATACAATAGTGACTGGGAGTAGATATTTCATTGGTGAGTGAACAATATGTAGACACCAAACAAGTAGTTTAATGAGGCAAATGGAGATAGGAAGGGAAAGGCATCTGATTGCTATGGAGGACAAATATCAATTATTTATTTTTTTATTTTTGAACAGAGTCTCATTATATATTCCTGTCTGGCCTGGAACCCATTGTGTGGACCAAGCTGGTCTCAAACTCATAGAGATCTTTCTGCCTCTGCCTCTCCAGTATTGGGATTAAAAGTGTGCCCCACCACACTTGAAGAGTTGACAATAACCAAGCGTGGTGGGGACAGTTAATGATACAAACCCCAAACTGCATTACTTTATTAATTCAATTCTCATGGTTTGTTTAGTGCAAGTAATGGATTGATACCACTGCACGGACACATCGTGATCGTTCATATATTCACTCGCTTGTCCTTTTCTTTACTCACACATCTATTGAGCAACTGTAGTGAAAAAGGACTTTGGAGGACCCTGAAACCATACATACCACTGTCAAACAATATAGGGATGAGGAAGCATTAGCATAAAACTGGCAAAGGGCCAGGCAACACGGTACCAGTGACAAGTCCCATCAACTCAACTTCCTCCATCTCCTGGAGAAGCAGGAATACTGGACACCGAGATGAGTGCAACACACAAACACTCAATGTTAGAGATGGATACACAACAGTGAATGGCCCCCTTAGCACCTGTTACATGGACATTTTGCACACTGCCCAGGGATGCATTAGATCATGCTGGTGGGAATGACTTTGGATGCTGTTCATTGTATAGTTTATGGTCACGAAGGAAGACTGGAAAGTAGTCCAGTCTTGCCTGAGCTTGCTTTGTTTGTTTGTTTGTTTATTTTAAATTATAGACATGTAGGTGCTACCTAGTGATAAAAAGTCATGCCTCAGGGGTGCCTTAGGGGTGCCTTACAGGGGAAGCCATTTTCTAATAAAATCTTTGTGGTTATCTCAGGGCCAACTAACTGCCCATGGTTTCCTCATAGAATTTAGAGAGGATTACATGTATCACCTTTAATGTAATATCCCAGAACACTAATATACACCAACCATATTTTATGGATGAGGTAAATGAGGCTGTTTGGGTTCTTACAACAACTTAGTGTTCCCAGGAATTTGAATGAAAGTCTTTGTGCTGTAACTTCTTTGAGGCAGACTTTCTCTCCCAAGGATATTAGAAATATATCTTGGCATGGTAGTGTCTGGATGCCTAGCAGTGACAGGGAGAACAGAGGTAGTTCCTATGTAGGTCCTTTAGGCAAAGGTGAAAGGATATAATCCTTGTCTTTAATCCTTTTTCTCTAGGGAAAAAATGTCCTAATTTGGAATAAGAAGTTGAAGAATCTGATTTCCCCCCTAAACTTAAGGAATGTATAAATAGGTTACAAGTATGGAAATCATAAATATTACCCAGTTATAAATCCCATGACCTACAATAGTGACCCGCCTGTGAGATAGACTTGTGCAATTGTGGCACAAATATTATGTTAGTAACCAAGCACTTTTTCATGTGGATGTATGCTCCACTTCATGAGAAAGAATCCACTTGGCTCTGCTAAAGTGGCCAGAAACCTGATATTAGATAGGTTATAGGCCCTAGGGAGAAAACCAAAACCAAACCAAACCAAACAAAAACTACCACTATTCTTTTGCTAAAGAAACATAGCACTAAAATGGCTATGCATGACATACTGCTCTACCTGCAGGTCAGTGCCTCTCCCAACCCTCATCAGAGAAGCTTCTTTTTGTGGTACATAATATGAACACAGAGACCTATAACTGGACAATGTACAGAAAGTGGGAGACTTTGGAGAATTCAGTCCTAAATGGAATGTCTTTATCAATCCCCTCCTCTCACAACTCAAGATCTATGTAGAAGAGGAGGTGGAAAGATTCTAAGAGCCACAGATGGTAGATGACTCCAAAAGAACAGTGTCGTCCAGACAGAACAGGACCAATGCACATATGAACTCTTAGGGACCGTGACAACATGCAAAAACCCTGTGCAGCTTTAAATCAGACAAAAGCTGGAAGTAGACACAAAGTCCCACCTCTAACCAAAAAGGTATTTTCAACTGACAGCTGCTGGGGAAGGGAAAGATCAGTTTTCTCTAGCTGAGTTTCAGTGGGTACATCAGCCACACTCCATGGAAAGCCCCATGCCCAGAAGCGGTTGGCTAACACAAAACAGACTCCATGATTTTTTGTATACTTGCTGTTTTGTCTTGCTATCTTTTGTCTTTTTTTTTTTTTGCTGTTGTTTTTGAGAGAGAAAGAACATGAAGATGTGTGGGTAATAAAGTAGGGAGGATATGGGAAGAGTTGGGGGAAGGGGAAGAATATAACTAAAATATATTGTATGGAAAATTATTAAAAATGCATCTAAAAATGTGCAAATAAGCCACAACCATGGAAACCCTCATGAGCTCAGGACTAATAAAAGTCAGCCAGGACCGACACGAGCCCAGGAGTTAGACTCCTCAAGCTGAAATCAAGAGCCGTAGAGCAAATGAAGTGGTCAGGAAATGTCAATAAAGCAAATGTGATATTTAAAAGAAAATTTTCAAAAATGTCCTCACAAAAATTCCAAGTCTGTGAGCTAATGGATATGCTATTCAGCTCGATTTAACCATCCTGCTATATATACATATTTCAGAACAACATGTTATACAGGATAAATAGAAACAATTTAATTTCTGTTTGTCAAGGAAAATAAAACGTCCTAGTGCATTTCTCAAACCTGGAAATTATTACATTTCCTGAGTAATAAAACTGACAGTAAAACATGATTTTTCCAGCCTTGGTTATGTAACAAGAGGAATGTGTTTTTCTAAATAATCAAAGTTATCTGAGGGCAGCTTTTCCACAAGCCAGAAATTTATTTGAAGAACACCCAGTGTTGAGAGCTCCTGGGTTCCTGGTTTGGGCAGGTAGAGGCTTTTTCTCTCTAAGGTCTCATCAAAGGCTCTTGCATTAGGAAAGAAGACCGGGAGAGGCTGTTGGTCTTCTGAGTTCCTAATAGCATCCTCATCCACAATCACACTCTTTTTTTCTCACCTGTGGACTGGTGCCTCCCCTCTGTCATCCTTGGCTACTCCTTGCACACTCCCATCAGACAATCTTCCTCACTCAGTGCTTCTACACCCTTGACCTCAACTGGAGCACCACCCTTTAATAAGCTTCACTATATGACAGTTTAAACTCTCAGGACCAGTCAGATGCATCAAGTAGCGTCCTGGTTTTCACAAACAAATTCAGCCTTAGATTCTCTGTTAAAAAGTAAGACCAAAAAGAGATATCTCAAGCATTTTGATGCAAGGCTAAAATGAAAGGGAGGGGGACCATTAAGTAGTTAATATGCCACTTGTCTTCTAGGAGGCATATTGTTATTAACATTATTATACCTCACAGAAATTTTGACTTCCCAATAATTATTAATATAAGAAGAGTCTGTAGCCATATTGTATGTGTGTTTCTGAGAGGGTCTCACCAGCAATCACATAGTCAACAAACTCATGTTTCACTGAATTACAGCAGTATTTGGAAAGGGCATTGGCAGAGCAATTCACCAGAACACAAACCACACCATGAACACTACTGTTTAAAGTTGAAGCAAGATGGTCCATTTTTCCAGACTATATAAGAAGTATTTTGCAATTGAAGAATATTATACAGGGGAAGGTGTGGTGCTTTATGATTTCAGGAATCAGAGAAGAAAAAAAAAGCAATTTATTTTTTCATTTCAGGAAAACAAAATGAGGAGAGCTTAGCTGTGAAAGTCTTAATTCTGAAATACCATTAGGGTAAAACATGGTGGAGGAGAACCACTGGAATTCCACAGCCCAGATGTCAGGATAACAGAACATCAGGGCTGCAAGGACCACTGAGGCCATCCCACTTACCCTCAGGAGGACAAGGTTCTCAGAAGTCAACTACACTGTGAGAGCAGCATCCTACACTCAATGCTGGGGCCCCGGATTCTCAAGGATATGTTTCTGAAGTCAGATGGAGTAGGGCCACCTGGAGGACACAGTCTGCAGATTCTGTGGTTCCTCTCTGTGCAGGACAGGTTTTCTGGAAGGTCTGGGAAAGGCATCTGAGTTTGCTGTTGGTCTTGTTTATTCCCTTCTCCCACATTCTGAGAAGCAGAGCAGGACCCCCTTCCCTCCAGTGTCTCCACACCTCTCTAATGCCTACAGCACAGACTATTTAGTTGTGGTGAAAATCAATTCAGGATCCTTTTATCTCCACATTAAATCCCCACAGCCAGCTGTTTTCATACGGGAGTCCCCACAGGCTGGGCCTGCTCTACGGACCATTAGCAAGAAAACAAAGGAAGAGGGGAAGAAGCTGATGATGGAGGCTTTTGGAGGGTCAGCCCAGCAATTCGAAGAGGGTGGGGTGGCTGTTAAAGATGTCATTTCCATGCAGCCATGAAAGAAGACAAGGAATCTTCCTCCTCTCCTTGAACAATGCAGACCCCAGCTAATTTTAACTAGACTCTGTGCTAAAAAAAAACCTGCAGTTGACTGTGAGTCACCGGCCCCCAGGGAATAGGAGTTGGGGGTGTGTGAGAGCTGTGTGTGTGTGTGTGTGTGTGTGTGTGTGTATCTCCATGCATACGTGTGTGCAAACCACTGTGTATAATCTCCCAGTGCCCAGAGCCCTGGAGATCCTCGAACAGTTCAGTAGCACAGGCCAGATTCATTAAAAACCCTGGCTACAGGCCAGCAGTTAAAATTGAAGCAGCATATTTATTGCATTTTGTTCAAATAAATCTGAAAACGTGTGAATCATATTCCTTGGAGAGATTGGGAGAAGAAGTAAACAACATCAGGCTAATACTTACAAGCCGTGGTGGAGAGAGAACGGAGATATAGAGGGGCCTGCCTCCTCGGGCATTGTGAGCTGCTAGCCCTTTGTGGGTGGGACCAGAGGGGCCCTGCTCTCCCCCCACCTCCCCTCTCATGCCTGGCCATGGCTTCCCTGGAGGGCAGGGGCTTTGCTCTTGGTTTGGCGATTGCTCTTCGGCTTCTCCCACCCTGTTCCCAGGGAGCAAGTTCGCCCTGACACTGTGCCTGCCATCCTGCTTTGCCACGGCAACTGCAGAAAGGAGATTCAATTACAGGTTTCCCTAAAATGGTATGTAAGAGAGAATCCCCCCGCCCACCTTGCCGCCATCCCCACCAGTCCAGCGCCTATGAAACTCGGCAGGAGCTCAAGCTAATTGTTGAAGCAGAGTAAATGAGCCCAGCCGACCGGCAGGCCACACCTGGGCAGCAGCAGCCTCTTCTGTTGCTTGACATCCTACAGTAAGCCTCAGAGAGCTTGCCTGCTTGAGGGAGTCAGAACCCAGTAGCTGGATTTGGGGACCTCAAGTTAAGTGCAAAATACAAATAATTCTTCTCCCATGGTAATTAGAGGGAATCTCATGTGTTCTATAAAAGCTCCAAACTCAAGAAAGTCATGTCTTCATTCCATGGATCAACTCTTCTAATTCTCCCTGAATTGTGGGCATGGGTATGTGATATGTAGACTCTCCTTTTCTCTCTTCAACCCAGTTGTTTTCATAGCATCATTTTGCAGCCAACCACTTTGCTTACCGCCTTTCCTCGTACATTTGCTTGTTGTTGGGAAATGTTGAGAAAGGCAGATTAGCAGGTGCGAAGTGTGAACTAATACACATCCTTTGTTATATTAAAAATAATATTTGTACGTTTTCCAAGACTCCCTGGCTTTTCATCAATCATAACAGGCATGATGCACAGCTGACTGTTCAAGCCATGTTCTCTGTCACCCAAGAAAAGCCAGTGCATCTGTGTCGCAGTTAAAGCTAGGCCTTTTACATATGTGGTATTAGGTTCATAGGGAAAGGTTCCATGATGAGATCAACAAAGATAAATTCCACCCAATCAGTAGCAGCTAAATCCATAAATCTAGAAGCCCAGAGAGATATGACTTGGAGCACCCCTTTTTTCTAAGAATTCTGGGAATGAAGTAGAAAAGATTGCTCATCTGTAGCTTCACATTTAGACCTTATGACTGCTCCCACCTCAGCTCCTTCTTTTCTGCCCTGGCCATATTCAAAGCTACTTGTACACTATGTGATCTGGAACCTAAAGGGCATGTGGAGACTTAAGTTACCTGCCCGCAGCCTCCTCTTCTAGTCCTGGAATTCCAGATGCTATTTAGATACTTGATGGCCAGGCAGAGAGGCCAGACAAAATCAAATTGCTTCCATTTCTCGGTGAACCATTTCCCATTGACTATGACCCTTTTGCTGAGTCCTTATATTCATTCCCACTTTAAAAAGGAGGAAACTGAGATTCTGAGATAGAGAGAGAGAGAGTAAATAATTCATATTTTCTCATCTTAACTAGAGTCTGAATTTGGAAGCAGGCAAGCAGAAGCGAGAGTCTAGCCTGAAGAACTAGGCACTGAATTCCCTCTGTGTTTGTCCCCTGAGGAAGTGCCAAGGGGGAATTAACTAAGCAGCTACTAGCTCAGATGCTAACAGGAAGCTAAATGAAGTTTTCCAGTAAAACAAGAGCGTATTTATTAATGTGTTTTAATTTACAGGACACTATCACTGTTTGCCTCCCATTGAAATGTGCTGTTCCCATGTAATAGAAGGACAGTAGAACTTGACTTCTTTGCATGAGAAGGACACATGTGCCTAACTCATCAACATGTCCTGTCATTTGTTTCTTTTATGTTGATGGCAGGTGAGGCCAGGGGAAGATTCAGAGGCCGGTGACTGAAACCGGAGCTAAATGGGGTCTGTGGGATTGAAGGTGACTCCGCTAAACCCTTCAATTCCTACCTCCTTGCTCACGACCCTGTGAAGTTCAGTGGCTTCTGAAAGAGCCCTGGGCTGTCTTGACAATATCTTCACCCTACATTCTGGCTTCAGCTGTGCAGCAGTCATTAGGTCTCTCTACCCTCCCACCTTGGGGAATTTCAGTCCCTGAACTCAATGTTCATTTTGTGGTACTGTCTTGGAATTGAGAAATAAATGTTTTCTTCAAACATCATTTGCTTGTTGAATGAAAAAGGGAAGAGATTATTGAATTAAGGCAGACCCTGTGAAGAAAGCCAGTTGTTTAAACACATCTGTGTATTCCCAAGCGTCTTGGACGCCACAGGCCTTTTTCCTGAAAGCAAATTAAATAATGGAGTAGGGGAAACCTACTAGGGAAGTCTTGCCTGTCAACCACATGATTAGAGCTTCAGACTGCCACCATGCTTGGGGATGCTGGTGACTGATACAAGGTAGGACCGGGGCCTGGGCAGACACTGTTCTAGGCAGTCTGTGTCTAGAAACTGTAGGTATGCCGAGTCCCACGTGGCTGAGGCAATCAAATTTCTCTTGGTCATTTATGTCATGTATTATATTTGTAAAGCAGTTAGGAAGGGCTTCAGCCTGGCTTCAGCTCTTGGTCTCCCCAAATCATCTGGACCACAAAGAATGCCAGAGAGTGGGGTGCTGTGGCTGACACCAGCCCATCAACAAACTCTCCACTGTAGATATTTGCAGAGCACTGCTTCACCTAGAAGCCATCTAGACAGATGAGAGTTTGCTAGAAACCATCACCATGCCTCTAAGTGCCAATCCTACCACTGCCATTTAGGAGTGCAGGTGGTACTTTATTATTATTATTATTATTATTATTATTATTATGCATTTAATTTGATGCCTTATTAATTTTGGAGAGCCACAGGATTATCTATCTTCACAGGAATAGGCTATTCCTAGGAATGGCAGAGGACTCCCCTAGAATGCATCTTTCTCATACAAACTAACCAGTTGAGTCCTCTGCTGCCAACCCGCTCCTTCATGGAGCTCTGATCTGTCTGAACTCTTATTTCTCTGCTTCAGGATTGCTGAGAACCAGGTACCAGGTCACTGACAGCAATCCCTGTACCCTGCAGCTCACAGAAATGAAAGAGCTAGCCAATGTGAGCTCCATCTAGATGGCCTCATCGATTCCCTCCTTGAAAACCAGAACAAAGCTTGCACTCACGTGTTCCCCTCACCTCTCTGCCTGCTCACTGGCTGGTGCTTTTCCAAGTGGCCCTGCAAGACACACCATTGCCATCCCTGTGTTTATAGGGATCTAGGGCCATAAATGTCTTCCTTCAGAAAAATCATTTTCATGTCTGTGTGTCATTCCACATGTGATTAGAACGAGTCCCTGGGACATTTTGTCACACGAAGACTCAAGTCCATTCACCTCTTGCTCCAGGTGGCAAGGATGGGGAGATCATTTCTCGTACCATTTCTAGAGTCTTTTCTATACACTAGCTAACTAAGGTCTTAATTTTATTTTTTAATAACACAATCTTTTATTTATTTAAATTTTTTTCAAGGGCTTCTGATAAGCAACAATAGTGAAGAAGTACAAAGTGTTGCCTCGACTGAGCATTTTCCTCCGATTATTTGATTTCATTCATACACTCCCTACTTGCCATATTCCAAGGATAACAGATCGCCCCAAATCACACAACTGGACAGGCACGGCAGCTAAACCCATTTGGTTAGGCTGCTCAGGCAGTACACAGAGACAAACACACACTGATGGGTAGGGGCAGCCACTCCTGGGCAGCAGGTCTTAGAAGAACGATGAGATTATTATATATAGTTCCAGAGAAGTGTTGGGCTAAGGCTGGTTTGTACCCTGGTAGTCCTTGGCTGACTGTTGACTGCCTGGCCCCTGAAAGCAAAAAACCTTGTACCTGTTTACAAATTAATCCTAGAGGTGAACGCATTATTCAGCTGCATTTTGTATTATTATTTTTTTTTCTGTTTGTTTGGTCCTAGTGAGACTTTTTGGATACAAACACCATTTCTGCATCTCCCCCTACCAGAGAGCAGCATTCTGAATGCAGTCGCTGCAATAAGCCGGCACATGCACTCTCTAACTGAGATCCTGGCTGCTGCGAGAACTTCCGACCTGAATGGGGCCCGCCTGCCTCTGGATGATCTTGCTGGTTTATATGTTTAATCATTGACTAGATTTTTACAAGAGCTCACTCAAGTTCTGCACCAGGGTGAATGCTAAGGTTATACTGTCTGTTCTTTGAACACCGTCTTTTCTGCCCTGAAAGTCACAGTCCCAGTTCAATGAAATCAGTTCAATTGGAGTTATTTTATCTGTTAATCTTTCATTTGCCCTAAACAGACTGTACCCCTAGAACTGTTGCACCATCCTTTGGCATACTCACAATATCAATCTCAGTAAATTGTTTGGTTTCACTAGATCACATGACTTAACGCTGTCTCTGAATAGAATGCGCAAGCTGCTCAGCAGAGGTTATAAAAGCACCACTTGTCTTTTGAAATCAGAGCTTTGATGTCCTTTCAAACCCTGCTCTATGTTAACTGCGATCTGAAGAAATTACTTAAAGCCTCTAAGTTTGAATTTTCTCACCTGTCACTATTGGCAATGCTCTGTCCTGTAGGGTTACCATAAGGAATGAAGAAGTCGTGAACATTACTTATAAATGTATGGTATTTATCAGGATGTCTGATTAGCACATGATAAACGTTCAGTGTTTGCTGTTATTGTTTTAGTTGTGAGTTAAAAGGAAGAGGAGGAAGTGTAGACACTCTTTTGTTGTTGTTCTGTTTTGGGAGGGCTTCCCACCAATGAGATTCATCAATAATGCATGCTACCTCTAGATCTGAGAAAACTTTTGGCTTGCCTTTGTGTATGTATAGTTATTTGCTTAAGGAATGTAAACACACTTTAATTCTGCCTAAACCAAAATACATCATGATACATATTGGCAGGTTAAAATGGTGGGGGGGGGTGGCCAGAGGGGGGGGAGAGACAAAGACAAACTGAGAGACAGAGAGGCAGAGGCAGCCGTTGTGTTTGTGTGTGAACATGTGTAATTTTGGCATTATCGGCTTTTACAGATTTTCTGGGCTTAGATATTCCTCTGTCCTGCATTGAGAAGGATGAAAAGCTAATGGGCCACCAGAGTGTGGCTTTACCAAATGACCCCCACAGAAGCATCAGAGGAGTTTTAGCTACAGTGCTCTAGGGCCCCTGACACTGAGCTCCCCTCATGTCCCATTCACTGTAAATCTCCAGGTGAAAGTGGTTCTCCCAAAGCAACATTCTTGGGGTCCTCTGGAAGCAGAGAGTGATCTGCCTGGCCTGCATAGAAAGAGGGGCATGGTGGAGAGGCGGAGATGCTGTGATAACTCGGGATTTTCCTTTTCTAGTTTCTCTCCAGTGCTCAGTAACAGACCCTCTCAGCAGGGGACTGTGGTTAGCAGGCATTGATCTGTGTACCAAAGGCAAGACCACAACCGATCAGAAGAAAAGACACGCGATTCAACAGTTCACTGGCTACTGGAAACAAAAATCCGGGCATAGCAGCAGGCATGAGTAGTCTCTGCAGACAATGAAAAGCTATGGTACCCAAACTCAGAAGACCTGATTTGAGAGGGTGGCATCTAGCTCCCCCCAAGAGATCCAAATACGATCCTGGATAGGAATGCTTCTGTGAAACACACAAATACACACGTGAATTATTAAGTGACTAGAAGCAATCCCTTCTTGGAATTGCAAATGTATTAGCCAAAGACCTAAGCAAATCCATGAATGATATTTGGATTGAATGACGACAAGGAAAACAAAAATGTCGCTCAGACAAAAACAAAAGAACGTTATGATCTTCCATAGCCTCTAAAAAGCCAGCTACCGACCCCCTGCTGAGGTCATATAGTGCCCCATAAAAACCAGTGCAATCATTATCTTTCTGCCGTGGGTGGGGGAAGCACAAGTCTACTTCCTGCTTCAGGCCACATGCTCTGAATGGTAAGCCATTTCTCCATGGCAGAGTTGCTAACCTGGCATACACCTGCGTTGCCAAGGGGAACCTGGCAGCCAGCACCTGCGGCTGCAGCTGCAAACCGAGCTTCCCTGTTGGCACACACCAAAAAGCATTTTGTGAGGTTGGCTACAGGGCCCGGCGCTGAGAGTGATCCTCTTTCTGGTGCCCCATAGGCATGGTTGGCGGCTGGGAGGGAACATGCTTCTTCCCGTGTCAGCCTATCTGTGAACATGACTTCGGGGGAGCCTCATTAAAGGGCGTGCTGCTACGGCAGCGCAAGGCTGCAACCGCCTCCCTGCTCTCATGTTTCCTTATCTGTGGAAGACAGGTCTGGAGTGGGGCACCCCAAGGGGCCCACTACTGTTCTGCAAGCCCCCTTTCATGGCTCCGATGTCAGGCCTGTTGTAAACACTTCTTAGGTCCATCCCCAACCTGGACAGCGGCGTCCAGATGTAGTCAGGGGAGGGCTGGCTTCCACACACCTGACTGGGGCAGTGCTCACTTGCAATTTCTGGCCAGGAGATCAGGTCTGCTCTCATTAATAGGGTGTCCAAAGCCTCCAGTTAGCTAGAACAAAGAGAACTACAGAGTCAGAGAACGAACTTTTGTTGCCCCTCCCTATCTTAAGGTGTGTATTCCCACCGGGAGGGGCAAACTGAGGCTTGGCTAGTTCCCACATTGCCTAAGGTCAGAGGTGGTGAACATGGGTAGGCAGAAGTAGAAACTGGTTATCATACTCCAAAGCCTTCCTTCCTTCAGCTATCTGCAGGTTGTTTTCTTGGGAAGACAGGAATGAGGTGGGGGCCTTGGCTTCACTACCCCATTTAGAGCAGACATTGGGATGTTTTTACTGGAAGCACATCTGGATTTAATTCTGATGCTTCGATTGGGAAAGATGTAAATTAGGATAACATCTCCATGAGAGCTCAGAAAAACATACTGGTCTCTGATGAAGACTATACATCATTTTAGGATAAGAGTCAGCATCAGCTCTGTGAGTCGTCACTGAGATTTCAAACCTGCATATTTAACACTTAAGTGACAAAAAAAAGGTTCCCGGTCTCTTGGAATAAGATAGAGTTTGGTTTATGATAATCAAACCACAGAAATTGTTGTAAAAAGTTAAGTCATGATGCCCACAGATGGATCTTGAGCTTTCTCAGGCCCCTCCCCTTGTTTGCACAAAAGGCGCGAAGTAGATTTCTTGGCAGCCTATGGGCAACTGCAGGGACTTATTGAAATAACGTAGACTCAAGCCGGGCGGTGGTGGCGCACGCCTTTAATCCCAGCACTCGGGAGGCAGAGCCAGGCGGATCTCTGTGAGTTCGAGGCCAGCCTGGGCTACCAAGTGAGTTCCAGGAAAGGCGCAAAGCTACACAGAGAAACCCTGTCTCGAAAAACCAAAAAAAAAAAAAAAAAAAAAAAAAAAGAAATAACGTAGACTCTAGCTTGGTAACACAGGGGCTTGTAAGGGACACTTCTCCCCACTCAGAAGGCTCTGGAAACCTCTGGATCATTCCTGGGAAAAACATTGCCATACAGGGCTTTGGAGACATAGGACCAAAAGACCCCCTTCCGTGTGGTTCACCTCCGATGATTTTTTACCCTCCAGCAGCCACAAAGCTCATGTGGATCATGTGGAGTCCAGACATAGTTTGTTCCTAATAAAGAGAGAAACTGCTGGTGATCCAGTTTGAAGAAAATTCCCCATTTTTGAATGTTGCCAAGTAGTAATACCTCCAGGATCAATGCCCAGAGAATGCTAATAGCAATAGGAAAATGGGAAACAAACAAACAAATAAACAACAAAGTCACAGCTAAGCAGTGTTTGAAAACCCTCCATGGGGAAGACCAGGAGGTGGCATCTCAGGACCATCACTTGTGTAGCGATCTGATGAAGGATGGTTGTCAGGTGTGTATAACCCTAAAAAGCCCCCCCACCAGAAGAATCCCGAACAAATCTGAGAAAAGAATAGAATAAAGGTGAGGCTTTCAGTATGACTAGAGATGTTTCCTTCTGTTCACTGACCCCCCCCCCGAATGTACATAATTTTTCAGTAAGCATGTTAAGAGGAAGACAGAGGGAGACAAGTTGAAAAAAAAAAGCCAAATTCTTGTCTAACAAAGTATATCACTACAAATAAAGAGAGAAACGAATACGGTCTATGGATCTACTGATGGGATCAGCCACAACCAGAAGTTGATTCAGAAGAGATGTCATGGGTGAGGCTAAAGGGGGCTCAGAAATGAGCTAACTGGAGTTAGAAAGCTTATGTTTCCTTCCATAGCACGAGTGAGGCACCACGCACCCCCAGATCTGCAGTTCATGATGAAGAGCTTTTTAACTGGAAGAAATGTGGCACCACTTAACCCAGCTTCTTGAGGGGTACTCTCAGGAAAGCAGCCTTCTGTACCCCTGCTGGAGATTAGGCATAGGCTGGGACAACTGGACACAGCTCTGATCAATCAAGAAACTTCGCCTGTACAGTTTAACTAGTGCAATATAAAGGAATTATCATCCTTAAAAACTAAGCTTTACTTGCTATTATGACTTGAATTGGGTCTCACTTAGTACACACATATACATGAAAAGGTGATGTAGATTTTTAGCTCATGGTGTCTTCCCATGAGGACAGAGAGTCAGTATGAAGGTAATCAGTGCTATACCTTAGATAGATATAACCCAAAATTTCATGAAAAGCTGGGTCCCCAGAATGGCACTAATGGGGCCTGGCAGAACTTTTAATAGGTGGGGTTTGGTGGAAATTCCTGAGATTACTGGTGATATATACTTGAGAGAGTCTGTGGGAACCTGGTCTCTTCTTCTTCTTCTTATTTGCTGCATGAATTCCATGGAGAGCAGGTTTATCTGCTAGACCATGTGCTTCCACCAGGATTTGTTGCCCTCTTCAGAGGTCCAAACTCATGAGTCACTGGGTCCTAAAACAGAGCATCTAGAGCCCTGAGCACAAACCAACATTTTTCTCAAAATTTAAATATCTCAGGCATCTCATTTTAGTTATGAAAAGTTCACTAACTCAAGTTAAAAGTGAAGTCATTAGCATATGCCCTAAGTCTAACATGACTGCTATCACAATGAAGTAGAGAAATTTGAAGATTATACCTGCATACAGGAAGAAGACCATGTGAAATAAGGGTAAAGACTGAGGTACCTATGAGCTAAGCAATGCCAGAGACTGCTTTAAACCCATTAGACACAGGAGAGAATTACGAGAAAGGGTCTCCTTTGACTCTAAAAAAGGACAGAACCGTGTTTCTACCCTGATCTTGGACCTTCTGTCTAGAGACCTGGGAGCCAATACATGCTTGTGGCCTGAGGTCGCAAGCTCAGGGTATGTTTTTAAGATAGCCTTAACAAACTAATATATTTGCAGAGATTGAACAAATCTGCAATAATCCACAAGAGCCAGTTAATAGAAACAGACTCGGTATTAGGTAGGGACACTGAGCCAAAAGAGAAACAGGATGG
This sequence comes from Peromyscus maniculatus bairdii, assembly GCF_049852395.1. Lineage (NCBI taxonomy): Eukaryota > Metazoa > Chordata > Mammalia > Rodentia > Cricetidae > Peromyscus > Peromyscus maniculatus. The sequence continues at coordinate 70,148,168 of NC_134870.1, forward strand.
TGAATACAGTCGTCAAGACCTGAAAAGCAAAGGAAGGATTGAGTTGGGCCTTCAACAACTTTTAAAGCTCACCTCCTGACTTGATCAGCTGGCAAGAGATTGTTGTATTCTGTTCATGCCAGGCACATGGGAGGACAACATTGATGTTGACTCAGCATATTTCATATTGCTGCATAAAGTCCTGAAGCCAGATTCAGTGTGAACACTCTGGAAGTGTTTCTGGATGGCCTATACATTCTTTGCCACTTTTAAGCATCTAATGACTTTGTGAGACTTGTACACACATCAGCCTAAACCAGGGTCACTGTTTTGTTTTGTTTCTGTCCAGTGTTTCCATTGGAACAATTATATTGCATCTCATTTCACTTTTTGTAACCTGAGGAATGGTTTTGGAAGCATCTTTTTAAAAATGAGAGGGGAATATCAAGGAACAAAAGATCTGGTCTGGGAAATGGGAAAAAAAGAGGAGAGAGCTCTAGTTACAGAGAGAAGAGGGAGATAAATACAGAGAAGGAGGGAAGGGGGTAAAACAATAATTAAGGATGTCTGAAGAAGTCATAAGGAATCATACAATTAACTACACCTAAAATCCCCTGTAATACACATAAATCTGTGTACAAACATACACATATCATTTAAATGAATTTTTCCCATCTGGGCTGATGATGATCCCTCCAAGAGCCAAAGATCATGCAACAACAACAACAATGACAACAACAACAACAACAACAAAAATCTCCACACTAGGCCTGGGAAACCCTCTCATGAACTGCAAAGCCCTCTTTAGAATTGTTTGTCAGTGGTGTTCAATAGACTCTCAACGTTATAAACTATTGCTCTTGTCTTTGGAAGTGGAAGGTAAGCCCTATTGCTGAAGTTACCATGCACTTCAGAAACAGGGGCCCAGAGCACCCCGAACTAGAATTTACCTGAATGCTTCTTCCCTGAGGACTAGCTTTCATATTTCCAGGTGACATGAAAGCTTCCAAAAGAGGGAAGCAACCAACAGCCCTTTCTATCCAGCTCTGATGTCTATGAACCACGACAATGATCAGCATGGCATGATAACCCTATGAATGCAGTAGTCGCACCCACATCTTGGTGGTAATCAATAACTCTTTACTTGGACATAACTCAACAGGAGGGAAATCATGCCTCATACTGAAAATTTAGGCAACTACCCAGGGCCAGTGACATCATGGATCTTGGAGAAGAATCTTCAGCCACACTAACTGTAGTCTAAATATTTGTCCTTATACTGACAGGTAAGTGTAGCCTCCATGCCTCATCAAGGAAACTTCTCTTTGCAATTGATGGAAAGAATCATTAAAGAAAGCCACAACCAGTCTAAATGCCAAGTTGTGGATACCAGTCCCAAAATATATCCTGTTCAGAGGACATTACGAATAGGAGACAGAAAGAGGGATAGAGCCAGAGTATCAGAATTTGCTGTGAGACTGTGTCCCCTTTTAAGTCAGAAGTTATACCTATAGAGCCTCAGCATATGACTGCCCAAGCATGAGATGAACAAGGACAAAAATGTGTGCGAAAGTCCATGAGGCCTCAACCCCACACAAAGAACTACAGGTAACTAAGGAATGCTGAGAGTGGGCAAAATAGTCTTCCCCAGGGAAGAGCACACCAACTGGTTATTCCACACCATATGGTCAGCCCAGAAAAAATACAAGTAACACTATACAGACTGAGCAAGTTATTATGAATACATGCTATATATATACATATATGTATATAACAACAATTACTGAAAAAAGAGGCCATAGATTTTTAAAGAGAGTGCAGAAGGGTATTTGGAAGAACTTCAGCCGGGGCAAGGGGGATGGAGGGGAGAAAAGCTATAATTATAATTTCAAAACTAAAAGAAATGATCGAAAATATTTTTATATGTATATGTGTTTTGACAACATTTATGTATATGCACCATTTGTGTGCCTGGTGCCTGAGGAGGCCAGAAGAAAATGTCAGATCCTCTGGAATTTGAGTTACAGATGTTTGTGAGCTCCCAAGTGAGTGCTAGGAACCAAATTTGGGTCTTCCGGAAGAGCATCCAGGGCTCTTACCAGTGAGCAATTTCTCCAGCCACTTGAAAATCATTTAAATGTGGAAAGTTGTAGAGATTAACTACCAAGATTATTACTTAATGGATTTCTAGCCATCAAGACATGACTAATTAGTAAACTGGTGCTGTATGTTATCACAATAACATTTCTTTGGTAATGATGATGGCTCTTGGCTGTCATGTCACAATACTGGTTTTCTTCTTTCCATGAGATATGATGGCAAAACCCTCACAGCACTTTGCAGATCACTGAGACTCTGCTGTTAATTTTTATAATAATAATCACAGCCCATGAAATCCCTTTGTCGCTCATCAGCTACATTGCTGGTATGTTCCTTGGTTGTGATGATGGTGAAGCTTATCAGGTTCATCCTCAGTGCCAATTAACAGTGTCTTAAGAATGACATGTTGAGTACATTGAAGATAGAACACCATCCTCTAAGGTCAGCAGAAAAGCCCGGGGATTGGACTTTATAGTTCAAAGACTGAAGAGCCTGGCAGCTCACAGGAATAAGCTCTCACCCTTCACTGGAGTGTATGATTTTACTACCTGGGCATGGGAGGAAATCTATTGAAAGCTGTAGGCTTGCTCACTGCAAAGATAATGGGCAGGACAATATTCTTTGTTTTACAACAAGACAACTTATTGCATCATAGGAAGTGAAGAGAAAGCATGGGAGACAGAGACGCTGGAGGTGCTCTGCACACTTGGATAGGATGCACCATGCCTAGGGTAAAGTGGACAGAGGATTAATTTGGGACACCAAAGCTGATATCTACTTGGAGCCTTCTTGTTTTCAAGATATGAATGGAAGGGAGTCACAGAAATGGACCTCTATACTAAATCTTGCTGGAAGAAGACAGGAATGGACACAAGAGTTGACCAAAGCTATTTTCACCTGTATGTTACAAGTTTCCTTCACCTTTCCTTAGGTGAGTCTTTTCCTGGTGGGGAAGTCTCTTCTTAAGCTCTCAGCATTTAGATACTTCTTCTTTTTTTTTTTTTAATGAAAAAGAGTTATGTGTGCTGTCCTGTGCCTATTTTGTCTCTAATGTTGAGATACTGCTAGCAACTTCCATTCTGCTGTGATACCATGTCTCTAGACATTGTTGGGTGTCTTGGGATGGGACACAAAAATCACAGGAGAGGAGAAACAGTGTTCTTGAAAGACATATCTAGTTACTGGACTATGTACAACCAAAGCATATAGTACAAGAGTAAGCCAGCTGCACATACTGAGCTATAAAATAGAGCCACTGCATTAGACTCCTACCTCTAAAGACTGTTAGGACCATATGCAACCAGACCTTGCAAAGACTTGAGGAAAAGTATCTTTCATGAGCTCTTTTTGTCTTTCCTTCCATCAGTATCCTTGCAGAACCTGACATGCAAAGGTAAGTGGGCCCCTTTGATGGATTCATGGGGGGATGGTTTGAATATGTAGACATATACGTCTGGATGCTTTTTCACCTGTCTGCAATGAGCAGCACTTCTTGTGAAAATATACTTGAAGTACGCACTGCTATGCAGCTAGTTCATGATGTGAGTTGTGGCCTTTGAATACTACAAAGGCCCATTGAGTGTCTGAATCACAGGCAGAAATGATGCGTTATGAAAGGTAAGTTACTCAAGCCTCAGATGCTGCCATTGTTTAAATATTCCTTCCTGGTTTGGGAGCATTGGAACCAGTGATCTACTCAACTAGGTCAGTCCCAGCATCCTGGCACGATTGTGGAGTAGGAATCACTAATTACATCGGCACACTAGCATTGTAAACACTTGAAGGTGATGTTTTGAAAGAAAATATCTATACATTTCACAATAGATTCTCTAAATTTTCAAAATAAAAAGATTTCCCTGTAAATCTGGAGTACCCAGAAGAAATTATACAAAAGTTCCAGGAAGTAGATCAAGAAAGAATTTTAGAGACAGCAGCTGGATGGAAGGTGATCTACTGAGATGAGCATCTATTCATTTGGTTAAGTGTGCATCATGGCTTTTCTTAAATGGACTAATCTAATTATTCAGTGTCATAGCTGACACATACTAAGGAACTTTCCCCTCGATTCTTATCCTAATAACTCAAGCCCATAAATGGGTAAGAAGCATTATTCCAGTTTCCATTCAAGTTTCCTCTAGATAGCCTTAAAATTGGCCTTGAAGAGGTATAATAAACCAACAATCTTCAAGATAAGGCAAAGAAAATCAACAATATCTTGCCAGGTAAGGATATTGTTGAGGTCTGAGTGTTTTAAAGAAGGATTCACAAGAAGTCAGGACAAAATTGGCTGTAGCCATATGCCCAAGGCAACCAAACTCAGAGCTTAAGAGCCAGCACTGCCCTTGGAAACACATATAGAGCTAAACTTAATTGTAAAAAAAAAATTGGATATGGAGGATGAGAGGCAGGTCAGAGATGATGAAGGCAAGACCCATTTCAATCATTCCTGATCATCATTAATACCACCCAAATCAATCATTTCCAAATGAATAGAAAGGTCTTTGGAGAGGCAAACACTACATTCCAGAGATCAGGCCCATGCTTTCAAAACAGGGCCATGTGCTTCAGGAGGAATGCTGTGTGCTCAGTCTTGTTTATACCATGGCAGAGGATTCAAGAATGTTATCTGGAGAGAGAGAGAGAGAGAGAGAGAGAGAGAGAGAGAGAGAGAGAGAGAGAGAGAGAGAGAGAGAGAAGAGGAGAGAGAGACTTATGACTCCGATGCCTTTCTGTCTGTAATCCCAGACCTGAAAACTGGAATTCTGCTGTGAATTTTTGGAATACTTGGTTTGGGCCTGTGTTTCATCAGTGTAGCTGCATGGTAGAGAGGAAGAGATGGAGGGACAAGGAGCCAGGAGGCTGGATCATGTAGAAAGGTATTTGCTTTTTTTTTTTTTAACCTCCCTTTCTTCAGGAAGAGGGCAATATATAGAAGGGCAACTCTCCTGGGAGAGTTTTTCAGATGTGTGTGCTCTGAGGTGATTTTAGGCAGGTTGCTGATATTATTAAACTTTTGATAAGGGAGATTTAGATAATGCACACAATCTGAAGATGAAAGAAGGGGGGGGGGTTCCTGCCGACACTGCCCTTCATTCAGCACCTTGACTTCATTATGAATTTCTCAACGACTTCTCGCTGAGTTCAGGTAGCACAGTGCGAAGGGCATTGGTTTAGGAGTCTAAGGTGCATTTGGCTTTGCCCCAGTGGACCACCTCTGTGGACCATCATCTCTGTGGACCACCTCTGTGGACCATCATCTCTGTGGACCACCTCTGTGGACCATTATCTCTGTGGACCACCTCTGTGGACCACCTCTGTGGACCATCTCTGTGGACCACCTCTGTGGACCATCTCTGTGGACCATCTCTGTGGACCATCTCTGTGGACCACCTCTGTGGATCATCTCTGTGGACCATCTCTGTGGATCATCTCTGTGGACCATCTCTGTGGACCATCTCTTGTGTGCCTGCTAAGCTTCAGCTTTGCTAACTGCAAAGAGAGGATAGAAAGATCTTCATTGCAGAGAGTTTGCAAGGCTCAAATTAGAACACATCTGTAGTGTCCAGAACACAGGATGCTAGAGACGGGAGGCTTAGGTTTTTTTTCTGATACAATGTCCTTGGAAAATGACAGTATCAGCAGTTATAGAGTGGGAAATGTCATCAAAGGACATCTGCCCTGGCCTTTCCTCAAAGAAAAAAAAAAAAGTCCCTTCTACAAATATAACATACTCCAAACTCTATTGAAATACAAGTGGAGATAACCAGCTTCCTGCCTCCTCTGGTAGCCCACCCTATGTGGACAGCTCTTCTTGCTAGGATGCTCTTTCTGTGAGCATTTAGTGGGCTCCCTCTACTTCCCACTTTTATAGAATACTGACATTTTACCATCAACAACACAACAACTAGACTTGTCATGCATTTATTTCATAGCAAGTACTATCAGGATGGATTTTTCAGTAGGAAGTTGAATAATCATAACACACAGCACTTTGCCTTCCAGGCTGGAGAGACAACAGCTTGGGGGTGGGTACACAATTCAACAAACAATTCTGTTTCACAAGGAGGATGACAGGGCTGAACCCTTAACCCACAGTGAACTCAGACCACACATTGGTGTTTCCGCAGATCAAGGGATGATTGCAGAGGTGGGTACAGAGGTTTCCAGCAAATGGACTTTGGGTGGATGAATTGGCAGTCGCTCCCACACCAAGGAAACACCCTCTCCACAGCATAGCCAGTCAGGCTAGCTGCTGCCCCTTCCACTGTGCCGGGTTTACTACTGCATTTACATCAATCTAAATGTAAATTGTGCTGTCTTTCCAGATGTGTGTGTGTGTGTGTGTGTGTGTGTGTGTGTGTGTGTGTGTGTGTGATATGTGTTGTGTGCATTTCCTTAGCCACATAAAATTTTGACAACATTTTCGAAACTGTTTAAAGTCTTAGTGATATTCCTTTACAACTTTTGTGCTGCTTTTTGTTTATTTTCTTTCTCAAGGAGAAAATTACAGTATGAAAATTTGTGGGATTCTGAGGGGTTTCTTTATCAAGCCTAAAAGTGTGTTGTTTTTTTTTAAATCTTTATTTTTTATTTTCATTTTTGTAAGACAGGGTCTCACTGTGTAGTCCTGGCTGGGAGGGAAGTGGTTCAACGACTATACAGACCAAGTCAGCCCTGAACTAATAGATGATCTGCCTACCTCTGCCTCACAAGTGAGTGCTGGGATTAAAGATAATCTACCACATCCAACAAAGTATTTCTTTTTAATCAAGATTCAGACACATTTTGAACGGATTTGGTGGGAGGGGGTACTTTTTGGACACACCAGCTCTTCCTAACTGGGGTCTCTACTTTCTATCCCACTGTGCTCTGTTTTCTGACAAGACTGCATACCAAAGGCTTTAGGGAAATATATCGATTGCCAGGGTCCAGGCGCCTCACTATGAACCCTACTTTGCTTGGGACATGTTCTCACTCCTGGCTTTTGTTTTATCCTTGTGACTTAAGCCTCTGGGTGGTTACTTGATGGTCACATAATTATGGTTTGTCTGTCCAACTCCAAAGGTCTATATGGGTCCTCAATTACCAAGACAAACCTCCCATTCTGTTCTTTGCTAGGAAGGGTGTGTTGACCCAGAAGTTCGCTCTAAGTACCGCCATGCCAAATCCAGTCTCTTGCCCTCTTGTGCAAGTGTCTTCTGCGACCATTGCTGGTCTCCATCCTAGCTAGGAATGCAGAGTGCAGTACTACTATGGAAGGCAGCCATGCAAACAGATCAGTTATAAAATTTAACATTGCATGTGGAGGCAAGACTAACTGACAACTCTAAACTCTGGCTAGAAGGAGAAAGACTAACAAGCTTTTTTTGTTAACTCAAAGCATCTTATGTTCGCTCTTTAATTTCACAATGATTAGCCATGAGTTCTTTTAGACTGTAAACTACCAGGGGCAGAGCATAACTATTATCTTATTAGCTTTGTTGTCAATCATCCAGCACTACATGATGCAGAATTATGTTCTAAAAGTATTGTGGGAGGTTGTGAATACAAAGACAAATAGAATCCACCAGTATGAAATGGATTAACCAGGTCAGTCCCTTCAAAAGGGATCATAAGCTATGAAGGGTCACTATAAGTTAGCTCTGAGATTGCTGTAACCCATTGTGCCTCTGTAGAAAAAGCTCCAAGTTCATGATGCATTAACATAGATAAAATAATGCCAGTTAAATAGATACATATTGCATATGTCCTAGGGTTCTTTTCAGCTTTCATTTGGTAGATAATGTTAAGATTTCAGGCTTTTCACTTTCCCTATCTCTCATACTACATAATTATATTAAGGTCTGTGTAAGAATTATTTTTAAAGAATTTACACTTCAGATTGCCATTCTTACATTGGCTTTTGAATATCTTTAACATGCTTACTTTGCAATGAATTAGGATCTAATTGTGTGTGTGTGTGTTCTCTTATGCACCTTTCTCATGATGTAGTGATTTAGTCATGCACATTTTTGTGTTTTCATCCTGGGTCAGTTCCTATGAGTCTGAAAAAGCATATCACAGGAAGATTCCTGATTATTGAGATCTGCCTATTCCCATAAGGTTATTATCAGCGAACTTAGAACCGTGTATGCACAGATTTCACAGCGATAAACAGCTAAATAAAAAAATAGCATCAGCCGGGCGGTGGTGGCGCACGCCTTTAATCCCAGCACTCGGGAGGCAGAGCCAGGCGGATCTCTGTGAGTTCGAGGCCAGCCTGGGCTACCAAGTGAGTTCCAGGAAAGGCGCAAAGCTACACGGAGAAACCCTGTCTCGAAAAACCAAAAAAAAAAAAAATAGCATCAAGCAAAAAGGCAATGACTTTTGTGAGCTTGAATATTTGGAGTGGCTTTGCCGAGGGATGGGGCCTTCACTGCAGCTAGAAGAATGTTTAGGATTAGTAACTGCTTACTGGATGGGAATCAGAGGCTCCTACCTCCAAATACATAAGGCTAACTGTTTCAATTCAAAATGTTAGCAGCTTTGATTGAGCTGGCTGTCTGGAAAGCCTTTGGCATGTCTTTTCTTTCTCATCAAGCCATCAAACATGACAAGTCAGAATGGGAGAATAACACGTGCTTTCTATTAGAGTTATTTTCGAATTACTTGTCTTAAGCCATCAACAAATAATATTGTTTATAGTGTTCCAGTACTACAGGTGGGTATGTTGTAAGCCAATACTCCTGTGGGTTTATTTCTTTGTTTCCAATTTACCCTAGCAACATCACGGAAGCTTAACTTTAGACTGTGAACCAGCCCAGAGAAGAGGCCAAAAGGCTTGCTGGTGGGTGAGCACATTCTCTAGCACTTTCCCATAGAGGCCCCGAGAGCTTTCTACTGATTCAGCTGTAATGGGAAAGGAACGGCAGTCGTTTAGAAGAGCGCTGGAAGCTGTGAATACAGTCAATATGTCTACTGAGTGGTACATATGTTTGACTAGAAACAGACACATGGATTTATGTGTATACAATTGCATTCTGTGCAGGGCAAGTGAGTTCTCCAGGGTCTTTGATGTTCACTCAACCCTGAAGAGAAAATCTCTATAAGCAGCCAAAGGTAGAGAAAAGGTTGCCCAGAGTAGTCATGAATGGGGCAAGTTCTTTAAGAGGGAGAATTAATAAACTGGACTACCAGAGTCCTTATGTTTTCCATGCACTTCCACCTGGAAGAGCTGGAAATGCCATAGTCCAGAGGTGGGTTAGCCTTCGGTTGGTTTCCCACCCTCTCTGCCCCAATCACCATTGCTGTTCACCATATGACTCACGGGACACTGGTCTGGCTTTTGACAAGCCCCAAAGAACTGTAAGGATTGCAATCTCCATTCCCTTTAACTAGTGCAGAGGCTGCTGAAGGGCCTCTTACTGCCTTTTAGCATGTGGTGCTAATTAACATGATCCAAGTTACAATATGTGCTAAAGATTCCAATTTTGTTACTTATTTAATGAGCTTTGTGGGATTTGAACATGAGGCTCAAAGTAGCAGGGGAAACCTCATAATTAGTTTCAATTACAAGAAGTTCCTGTGCATTAAGACTATGTGATGAACTGCAGAGGGAAAGAACCACCAACCAGATACAAATCACTAATTTTGTTTCATTTATTATTATACTTATTTTCTTCCTAATTAGTACTGATTGGCTTATGATCCTAATTAATGCAAAGGAATTTGGAATGGTATACAATGGTATGGCTCAGAAGATGCCAGCATGTACAACTGCTAAATTATTGCTAATTGTTATTTACATGGGGCCTGGAAGACTAAGTAATGCAATAGCTAATTAGCATTAAAGATATGGTATCCATTTCCAATTTACACCAATGAGATAGAGATCAAATCCTTGTTAGTGTAAAAAATTCAACCTTAAGCTCCTGAGAATTGCATTATTGTATAGTGACCTTGACCTAAAGAAAACAGTTTGCTATTGTCTTCAACTATATCTTGCCAGGGCTTGGCTAGAACTTTGCATAAAAGTTACACAGGAACTCTCAGCATCATGCTGGCACTGGGCTCTGGTACTTAAGGATTAGAGTTGGGAGCCAACTGGCAAATAGGCCATGCATAAGGCATGGGTTTATTCCAATGCTGGCAGGTGTGTGCTTTCTGGAGAGTGGGGCCCTGAGATGGCAGGTTTCTGAAAATGACTATGCCCATCCTGAAGTCTTGGTGCCCATGAGTGATCTTTCTAGACAACTAGCAATACCAATTCTAAAGAGCCAGGATCAGTCACCAGCGCAGGTGCAGATGCTGCTAGATTATGGGGTGTAAAATTGAAAACCCAAAGAGATGGCCCTGGAACAGGGGGATTTAAGCTTCAACTCTCAAAAGGTCCTGATCTGCCCCAAGTGTACCACTTTCCACTGGTAAATAATTGCTGTGGCAAAATACACAAGAAAACATTCGAAGGGTGAGCAGGGTTGACCTTGACCATGGTTGCAGAGGTTTCAGCCCATGGTAGAACATGGTAGAGCACAGCAATTCATTTCAGGGTAGGTATGTCCTTTTTTTCCTTCTTTATTCTACCTCTACCCTAGAGGATTGTGCCTCTCACATTCAAGGCATCCTCCTCTTTTTTTTTTTTTTTTTTTTTTTTGGTTTTTTTGAGACAGGGTTTCTCTGTGTAGCTTTGCGCCTTTCCTGGAACTCACTTGGTAGCCCAGGCTGGCCTCGAACTCACAGAGATCCACCTGGCTCTGCCTCCCAAGTGCTGGGATTAAAGGCGTGCGCCACCACCGCCCGGCTGCATCCTCCTCTTTTAGTGAACCATTTCCGGAAGTATCCTCCCGGACATGCTCAGAAGGGCACGTCACTAATACTCTAGACAATTCTCAGTCTAATCAAGGGGACAATTACCTATCACATTGTCCTTCATTCAACTCAGTGTAACCTGACCCCAGAGAATGGTAGCCATTTACAGAGGTTGTGCAGGGATGCATCTCCCGCTGAGACATGATGCCTGCATTCCTTCTCAGCGCCATTGTACCACAGTATCTTACTGCTTTGTTCTTGCTCCCCTGTCTTCAACCAGCCTCTATTCATCTCCCCTTTGCTTCTTGCCTTTGCCTCTGTTTTAGTCCCATCCCCTGTGGAGAGGAGAGGTAGGGGATTGGAGTATTAGCCAGAAGACCAGGCTCAGCTGATGCTACAAGATTCTTTGCACCTGTCAGGGCACAGGCTCTCTGTCATAAAGAGGAAATGCTGCATCTGTCACCTTGTCCCTTCCCCAGAGCACATCAAATGGGCAAACATGTGAAAGCTCCATGGAGACGACACAGTCAGAAATCAACAGAAAGGGGCCTTAGAGTCAATTCAGACACACCACCGTCAATGAATAGAGCTTTGTGATGGATCTCCCTCCCTCCCTCCCTCCCTCCCTCCCTCCCTCCCTCCCTCCCTCCCTCCCTCCCTCCCTCCCTCTTGTCTTTCTTTGTGTGCATGTATGTCAGTGTGCATATCATGGTACATGCTTGTGGAGCTCAGAATACAGCGTGCAGGAGTTGGTTCTCTTCCACTCTGTAGGTTCTGGGACTTGAACTTAGGTTGTCTGGGTTGGCTCAGCAGCAAGTGGCTTTACCCATTGATCCACCTAGCTGAGCCTCTAGGGGGACCATTTAATGGCAGTTCTCCCTCAATGAAACCAAGGACAGATGACAGCTTCCCCTGAGGCTCCTGAGCTCTACAAGGTGAGTTCCTCTTCTGCAGTTCTGAGCATTGTCCACTGAGGACCCATTTACCCACACAAGGCCAAGGTCAGCCAGCTGGAATTCCTGTAACTCTCTAACATTCTTTTGAGAAGACTTTCCATGCTTAACTTTGTCCAAGATAAACATTGCTTCTGGCCATTAGGTTTTATTTAAACATGCCATTCTTTGTAGCCTAACAAGCATTTGATATATTTAGAAAGAATGAGCAAAAAGGACTCAACAAAGTGGCCCCTTGGTGTTTGATAGGACACCAGTCCCACGAGGAGCCTCAGGTAGCCATGTTCAGGGTTTACTATGGGCATATTGACCTTTGACCTCTCCAATACATAAAAGGCATTTCCTAACAAATCTGTTCAGATCATTTGGCAAAGTTACACATAGCCAGCATGCATAAACTCACAAGTAGAGTGTGTAAATGTTTTCCAAATTTCTGGAAAACTGATTTGACACATATAGGAAATTCATGACTTGTGTTTTTTAAAATAAACAAATAAGCCACATCCAGAAAGCTTAGTTCTATGTTTTAAAATTATAAGACATATACCAATAAAGCAATACATATTAGTATGTGAATATCCCACACAGGTATATAAACTTAAATCAGCCTATATTATATGTATAATTGCATTTATTGCATATGTATCTGTCTGTACATTTAAAGAATGTATTCTTCATATATTTGCATTTATAAAATGTATATACTTACATTATTAAAATGTAAATGGCTAGGTCAACTATCCACTATGATTAGCTTAAGACAAAGACTATTTTCAAGTCCTCTAGCACTCCCATGCGTGTTAATCTTACCTTTTACCTGGTGCTCTGGATCAAACTGAACAAGTTCCCCATTTTTATAGTGGACATGCATTTTCACACCAGAGCTTAAAGAGTAGCTGTAGTAGAATATTTTAAGGTCTGTCACTTTGGTTTATGTTGTATTTGTTTAACTCTGTGAAGCAGTGTTACTGTGCCTGTCTAAGACACCTGATGGTCTAATAAAGAACTGGCCAATAGCAAGGCAGGAGAAAGGACAGGTGGGGCTGGCAGGCAGAGAAAATATATAGAGGGAGAAACCTAGAAAGGGGAGCTAGAGGGAACCAGAGAAGGGGAGGACAGCAGGGCCCAGCCACCCAGCTACACAACCAGCAAGCCACAGAGTAAGAGTAAGATTTACAGAAGTAAGAGAACGGGAAAAGCCCAGAGGCGAAAGGTAGATGGGATAAGTTAAGGTAAGGAAAGCTGGCAAGAAATTAAGCTAAGCTAAAGCCGGGCATTCATAATTAAGAATAAGCCTCCACAAATGGATGGATCTAGAAAAAATCATTCTGAGTGAGGTAACCAGACTCAGAAAGACAAACATGGTATGTACTCACTCATAGGAGGATGCTAGATGTAAAACAAAGATGACTAGACTGCTACTCACAACTCCAGGGAGGCTACCTAGAAAACAGGACCCCAAGAAAGACACAGGGATTGTCCAATGACAGAGAAATAGATTACATCTACATGAACAACATGGATGTGAGTGGGAGTAAGGTAGGGCAAGGTTCGAGGGAAAGAGAGCTTAGGGGAGCGGGAGATCCCAGCTGGATCAAGAACAGAGAGTGAGAACAAGGAATAGGAGACCATGGTAAATGAAGACCACATGAGAAAAGGAAGAAACAAAGTTCTAGAGAGACTCACAGAAATCCACAAAGATACCCCCACAATAGACTACTGGCAATGGCCGAGAGACAGCGCAAACTGACCTACTCTGGTGATGGGATGGCCAAACACCCTAATTGTTGTGCTAGAAACCCCATTCAATGACTGAGGGAACTGGATGCAGAGATCCATGGCCAGGCCCCAGGTGGAGCTCCAGGAGTCCAATTGGAGGATTTGTATGAGCGAGAATTATTGAGACCAAGGCTGGATAAAGCACAGGGACAAATATTCAAATGAAAGGATCCAAAAGAAACACATGAACTATGAACCAATAGCTGAGGAGCCCCCAAATGGATCAGGCCCTCTGGATAAATAAGACAGTTGATTAGCTTGATCTGCTTGGGAGGCATCCAGACAGTGGGACCAGGACCTGTCCTCAGTGCATGAACTGGCTGTTTGGAACCTGGGGCTTATGCAGGGACACTTGGCTCAGTCTGGGAGAAGGGGACTGGACTTGCCTGGACTGAATCTACCAGGTTGAACTCAATCCTCTGAGGAGTCTTTGCCCTGGAGGAGATGGGAATGGGGGTGGGTGGGCTGGGGCGAAGGCAGGGGGGGAGGGGGAGGGAGGAGAGCAAGGAAATCTGTGGCTGATATGTAAAATTAATTTTTTTTTTTTGATTTTTCGAGACAGGGTTTCTCTGTGTAGCTTTTGTGCCTTTCCTGGGACTCACTTGGTAGCCCAGGCTGGCCTCGAACTCACAGAGATCCGCCTGGCTCTGCCTCCCGAGTGCTGGGATTAAAGGCGTGCGCCACCGCCGCCACCCGGCTGTAAAATTAAATTTAATAAATAAATTAAAAAAAGAATAAGCCTCCACGTGTGATTTATTTGGAAGCTGGGTGGCGGGACCCCCCAAAAGAGTAAAAAAAAACCCAACAACAGGTCGTCTTGTGCGTCAATAGCACTACAAAACTCGGGTGCTTTTTATGTCATATCATGTAAGTGAGGTACCACTTAGATGAAGGGCTATGAGCTGAGACATACCTTGTTAGGTTATGTGTCATGGTCATTAGACTGTATATCACACCAGTGTGTCTAGAGAACATCTAGAAGGGAACATCGTTCTGGTCCTCTCACCACCTATATTGTCAATGCTGGATCAAAACAGCATTATATGATGCATGAATGTATACATGCATTTCTAAACTATATGTTTTCCATAGTCTCAATTTTATGGAAATAAAGCTATGTTCTTTGCTTGTTTAACATGCTGCTTCTAAAATTCATTCAGGCTGACATGTGTAGATGTTGTTTATTCATTGTTTTGGCTAATTGTCCTTTTTGTGAATAACCTATCATTTATCCATCCATTTCCTGTAAATAGACCCTTGTATTTGCACAGTTATTATTAATATATTATATTAATATATTTCCTGTGAACACTCCAGTATTTATCTTTGACATATATGTTCTCTTAGTTGGGGGTAGGATGCTAAGAATGGAACTTCTGGATAAGATATAGATATCTCAGTTACATCTTTAATATTGCTAGCATAATGCCCAAAAGTTTTCTAAAATGGCAAGCTAATAACATCACTAGCAGGGTATAAAGAATTCTCATTGCTCTCCAACTTCCTCAGCCTTTAATATATTTTAGTTGTTGGAGATCTGGTGACTACGTCTTTAGTTTGCATCCACCTGATGATGAATAAGTCTGGACATTTTCCTTGGTGCTTCTCATGTGTAATTGTCTTCATAACTTTTGTTAGATTGCTTTTAAACACTCATGTTGCTTATCTTTTCCTTGCTAGATTAGAGGACAATTTAAGTCTTACTTCTCTTTGTTAGTTATATATGACACATATGATAAGTTACTATTACCTTGTTCAAGTCTTTTGATAAATATTTTCCATTGAGATGGTCAGATTGACTAATTCTGTGCAGCATGCATTTTTGTCTTGTTTTCTTAGTCTCTGGCCTTACTCTACTTGTGCCATTTCTAAAAGTGAACTCTCACCTAGGTATATTTAATTCAATAATTCACCCAAAAGAGATTCCAATAGCTTATAAAAACCCTTCATCTTTTCTTCTTCCTTAAGAGAAAGCTAGTTATTCATTTATCTTTCATACTGGTGTCTTTTATGGATTTTAGAATTATGTTATGAAGTCATCAAAACTCTGCCTTTAGAAGTTATGCTTGGAACCTTTGGAGAAAACAGAAACCTTTATTTACCTGATTTGTTTTTTCTATTCACCAATACATATTTTACTTTTTAATATACTTCAGTAAGTGTCATTTTAAAAATGAAATCTTATTTATGTTTAGTCAGGTGTATTTCCAGCTAGCAGATTATTTTTTTGTTTTTATCGACATACACTTCTGTGTTCTAGCAATAAATAGAGATGTATATCAACGGGCTTTCCTTCCTTATTTCATAACTGTCATTCTTGTTTTACTTTTCTTACCTTTGATAGGTTGTGCATTTTTCCTGGATTTCAGTAAATCATATCACAAGCAAATAGTGCTGTTATTTCTATTTTCCAAAGCTATAATTTATAGCTTTCACTGCCTTATCTGGCTAGCTGAAATCCATCCTGCATCACTGAGTAGCTGTGAAGATCTGGGCTTCTTTTCTTTGTTGCTGACATTAAATGGGAGGCTTCTAATGCGTCACTGCTAGGTATGGTGACCACTGTAGAATTCTGTCTTCATACTCCCTATCAGAATGAGATATCTTTCTAGTCTTAGTTTATTGAGATCTTTTATCACAAATTATGTTGTCTGTTATCAAATGGCTTCCTCATAGATTTACTTGACTTTTCCCTTTATTCTGTTAATATAGGGAATCATTAATATTAAAGAGTAGAAGTTATAATATATTTTATATTATACTAAAAATTATATTCCTTGATTAAATAAGACCTGGTCAGGATGTATTATCTCTTTAATATACTTCTTTGCTAAGTTTTCTATGATCTTGTTTGGAAATTTCATATTTATGTCTATGGATAAAACTAGCCTGTTTTTTAAGACAAAAGTCATCAGTGGCTATTTTGGCTGATACTGATACAATTACATGATATTGATACATATGAACTTTTTATTCCTATTTGGTATAGTTATTTCTATATTTTGTGCTGATAAATTTGAAGATCTAGAAAGACTTTGAAACACCTTTTTATATTTGTTATTGATTTATTTTGATTATCTAAAGCATAATTTTTACGTCTGTGTGTTTGTTCATTTTGATTCATTTTTCTAATTGTGTTTTCCTCTTTGATATGATGTCACACATTTAATTCTGTCTGTTTAATGGCCACGCTAGACACCGTACAGCCCAAACGTGATACAACAATTCTGAAAGTATCTGAAACATTTTTATAAAAATTAATAATATCATATATTTTAAGCTGATTATCCTTTACATTTTTCATTCCTTAGATCTTTTTCTTAGTATTACAGGTTGAATATTATTTTTATAATTTGTACCACCGATGTCTGTGTATTCGTATAGGGATTTATCAACTCTCAATGTTCACTATTGCCACGTACACATTTTAGAAATATCTCTAGGAAAAACATATTGATAGGAAACATCAATTTTGTTAGACTTTAAATATTTTTATTCTTAACTTTGAAAAGTATTAGCACTGAAGCTTTTCCAGAATGCCTAGGTAATTTTTTCCCCTTCATTCGAAGGTAGTTTTCAACTATCTACCAGATTTATTGTGACTTCTGAGCAGTGGGTCAAAAGGCTAGTGATCTTTTTCCAATTCTTTTTGTTGCTTGTTTATTTATCTTTTCCTTATCATTGCTGCTTGATTATGCTGAACCTATATTAAAAATTAACACATACTCTGTTTGAAATTTCCTGGCCTTTCTGGTTCTGGGTATCCATAATCAATGAGTGATATTATGATTAGTTAAGGCTGATACATTCAAATATTATCCCTTCTTCCTTCTAATGTTTTCTGGAGCTCTATAAAAATGTATTTTTGAAATATTGAGATTTATCCTATAATTACCCCCTCCCTGTTTATATTACCTGCAATTCCTTTGGACTTATAGTCCATCTAATCTTTCTTTGTGTTTCTAAGAATCCCTATCTCCACATTTATACATTAATAAATCTCACATCCTTTATTAGGCTTCTAAATGTTTTCTTTCTGAAAACAAAACAAAACATTATTTTGTTTAGTATCTCTTAAAGTAGAAACCTTTCATGGGGTTTTTAGTTCCCAATGCCAGGACAAAGAGAGCCCTAAGTTCTTTCCATGTCATTACTTCTTAGTCTTATTCAGGCAATCAAACCCAGTACGCTATGAGACCCTATACAATATATAGTGTACCTCTTCTATTGAAGAGTCCCTTTAACAGGCTTATATTAAATACATGAAGTGATGTGAATTTTAAGCCAATCTTAATTTTAAATCCTAGGCCCAAAGTTCAGAATGTGATATCCTTATTTCCTCTTTTCCTAACATATTTTTTTTTTCTACAAGAGTCCACAAATTTCACCAGATCAAAAAAGAAATATGTAAGTTTCAACCAGAAAGGGTTAAGAATTGCTTATCTTAGAGGAATATCACCAATGAAAAATCCTCCCATTTATAGGAAGTTTCTGGAGACTATGCCTGGGAAAATGTAAAGTGAGCTATCCCAGGAGAAGCAGCACATACAGATGTCTGCCCACATATGCCTGTCCAAGTACGTTGAGCTGCATACTTACATCTCAGGAAGCACAAACATGCCTACACTCTC
This sequence comes from Peromyscus maniculatus bairdii, assembly GCF_049852395.1. Lineage (NCBI taxonomy): Eukaryota > Metazoa > Chordata > Mammalia > Rodentia > Cricetidae > Peromyscus > Peromyscus maniculatus. The sequence goes on from NC_134870.1 coordinate 70,166,397, forward strand.
ACTCATACAAGCGCGTATTACTCTGCTAAGATGCAATCGTAGATGGAGCTAGGAACGGAGGTTATCAATAATAGGTTTGTTTTAATTTCATGTAATTTTCTGCTACAAGCTTAAAGATAATAAACTACTTCATCTTCACTGAGAAAAATCAAAACATCTCTCCCCGAGAACACTCCGGCAGCAGTCTATCTACAGGGGTAATTCTAAACTAACATCACCCATCTTGACCTCCCTGCCAGACTTGGCTCCAAGTGATCTGTCCATGCTCATAAATCACATCTTCCAAAGACAAAGACATTTCAGATATTCAGAAGAATGCGGCAGGCTTTGAAAGACTTTCCAGAGCTTTGAAAAGTTTGAGCAGAAGAATCTGCACCAGAGACTATTGTTGGACAGTCACTGATGCCCATGGGGGGCTTGGGTTATAGCAATTCCATGACCCTTGGTGTTGCATTATACCATATTTTCATCTTAAGTCTATGTGACTACTGAGTGTTTCACAAAGTAACTGTTCTGGACAAGGATAATTACAAGAATAAGATTAATTACTTTTCTCACTGTTGTGTCAAAAATACCAGGCAAAAGAACTGAGGGACAGAAGGGTGATTTGGGCTCATAGTTCAAAGTGATGTTTGTAGGAGAATGAAGCATTTGGTCACATTGTGATGAACACTGGGAAGGGGAGGAGGCTGGACGCTGGTGCTCTGCAAGCTTTCCTCTTTTTCTTCAGTCTGGGACCCCAGCCTTGGTAAGAGTTTTGACCACACATGAAGTGAGTATTCCTACTTAGATTAACCCAACCAAATCACAGAAACCGAATCACAGACACACTCACAACACCAATGGACACGCCAGCATGGAAGGAGAGATTTCATGGGGCTCCCCCCATAGACAATGAGTTGTAGGCAACTAAGGCATGTTGGGAACAGGAGAAGTAGTCTTCCTCAGGGACAAGCCTCCTAATTGGTTATCCAATATCAAGTGATCAGCTTTGAAATCTTATACAAACAAGTGGTACTAAACAGACTGAACTACTTGGCAATAACATGTTTGACATATAACAATTAAATGTATGTATGACAATAAGAATTAAAGAAGAAGAGCCATGAATTTTGATAGAAAACGAAGTTGGAGGGGGTACATAAGAGGGATTGGAGAGAGGAGAGAAAATTACATAATTTTTAATTAAATACATACATACACACACACACACACACACAGAGTACAACACACATAAAGTATGCCTGTTATTTCTAGGAGACACATTCTCACAACAGATTTCCTATTTCTCTGTCTCTTACAATCATTTTGACCCCTCCTCCAATTGTTCTCAGGCTTTTCCAGCTCCGAGGTTCTTAATTCTGCATTCCTCCTGCAAAGCAGCCCCAAAGGCCTCTGGACCACACAGTTTTGTACCAGCAACAACCCCACTGATTGGTTCTAACTTTGTAACCAGTGTAGCTGGTTAAATGTTGAACACTGTCGTTTACTTTGGGATCTGATCTTCACCCTGAACCCACTTGCTATGACTGGGTAACTGACCTGGACAGTTTTCATATGAGACATAGGGCAGGATAGCTGTCCTAGAGGATGTTAACAATGCTGAAGTGAGTGTATCCTAGGGTGGCTTCAGATGCTCACTCTATCTCCCTCTACATCCCTGGGAGGTCCTGGGTATACCACTCAGCCCAGCATGGAGGATAATTTTATGGAGGGCTTTACATGTGATGTTGTTTCATTAATTTTGTTTTGTTTTGTTTTTTGAGACAGGGTTTTTTTTTTTTTTTTTTTTTTTTTTTTTGCGTAGTTTTGGTGCCTGTCCTGGGTCTCACCTTGTAGACCAGGCTGGCCTCGAACTCACAGAGATCCACCTGGCTCTGCTTCCAGAGTGCTGGGATTAAAGGCATGCGCCACCACCGCCCGGCAGTTGTTTCATTATTATTTCAATAAATAATGTCAATTATTGCAAAAAAAAAAAAGTGGAACTCTGAAAGTGACTGGTTGAGTGTTCAAAGCACTAAAAGCTGATCAGAAATAATCTTGCAGATCCTAAATAATGGATTACAGAAAGATAACTAACAAATGGATGGACTGGCATCTAAGCATCACAAAAACCTCACAGTTACCTTCTAAAATCCAAGCTATAACAACTTCAGAGGAGTAACCACCACACCTGGAACTGTAGCCTCGTGTGAGATCCCTATCCAAACGAAGCTGACTGTGTGCCCTGGATTAACTTCAAAGCTCGACACAGCTAACCATTGGAAAGTGTATAAAGCCAAGCATGTCATTATTATTGTCATGTAATCACACACTGTTGTGTGATCCACTTAAAGGGATCAGCACTGCTCTAGAGAAATAAATCTGCATAAAGTAAGAACTCAACCAAGTTATGGTGTAAGAGAAATGGAAACAGTAGCACCTGCTGCTAATGACAGAGGCATAGGATGCTCTCTGCACACTGAGCATGTACCTGCAATCCACTGCTGGACGCATCAGCAATTCTAATGAAAATAATTACTAATAACAAACATCTGCTACCTGCATGTCTCCCTCTGAGAGAAAACTGACTCTGATGGATGAACTCACTTAATCCATACCACACGCGGGAACATCCAGTAGGTTCCCCTTACCTGTGGTTTTACTTCTGTAGTTTTAGTTACTGAGGGCGAACCTTGGCCCCAAAGACAAGAACATTAAGTGGAGGAGTTCCAAAAGGACACCGTTCTGAGTAGTGGGAAGAAATCCCGGACTGTGGAGCTCTATCTCACCTGGGCTGTGCATCTTCACTTGGTCTGTGGTACTCATGCGGTATATTCTGCCCATCCGTTAGTCACTAAGTAGCTGCCTTGGTTACTAGGTGGTTGTAACAGTAACATAGTCTGTGTTTTTAAGAAACCCTTGTAGTATGCTTCAGCGCTTATGTCATTCATGGCAATTTATTCTATCATGAAGACACTCTATTACCTCCCAGGATCACAAAGATGAGTGAGTACAGACAGTAAGTGTTCTGAGTGAGGAAGCACATCCACATTACTTTTCTCACAGTATTATATTATTGTTGTATTTGTTTTTCAGTTATTATCGCCATTGTGCCTAATTTCCAGCCTACACTTTACCATAGGGGAGTGTGTATAGAGAACAAAACACAGCATGTTGGATTTTGGAATAATCATGACTTCAGAAGCCTTGTGGGGTTCTTGTTAAGGATCTCCCATTGGTAAGGGAGGGTCTGTTAATAACAACGGGAGTGTACTTCATCATTATCATCACTGCAGTATGTCATGGGTGACTGTTTTTATTATTCTATATCTTTTAAGATATCAAGGATAGGAAAAAATCATTTGACAAATAAAACAATGGGAATTTAGAGAGAGTTTCTTGTACCGAGAAGGCAGAAAGGAATGCAATCTGCTTGTTCTCAAAGTTTCATGCCATCACAGATCAATGGTGAAGTGTGACAAGTGACATTGTACTTAACCAGTAGCAGGCTAGTAACTGTGGACAGCCCAGACGAAGCCACTCAGGCTATCAGGGGCTATTTGCCATTTCTGTTGTTCCTTCACGCTCACTGACCTTGGAAAGCAACCTCGCCTCTCTTAGCCTCAGTGTCCTGGTTTGTACAGTAGAGCTAGTCAATGAAAACAACTGAATTCTAGTTATGAAAAACTCAGGAAAACACCGACCATTTTGTCAACCTTCAAAATTAATTATCAATATTAAATTTAGTGTAACATAAAATCTACCTAAAGAAGACTATGTATACCTTTTCCCTTCAACCATATTTTGATGTGCAGAGAAGCCACGTGCTTGGACAAGGGCATCCAAATCCATGACCCTGTAACTGAAGTGCTGTCTCCTTGTCTGCTGTCCCTTTCCTTCCCAGTGGTCCCATTCGATAGGCTGACTTGGTTCTCTCCCAACAAGGCGGGACGCTGGAAACTGAGAGTCCCCGGGCAATACTGCTCAGAGTTCTGTAGTGACTTCACAGGGGCTTGCATATTGTAATAATGACTGCACTCATGGCTTGTATTTTGTTCTCATGACCTAGAACTTGTTGTTACCATCTGCAGACCATACATAGAAACATAGGTATGTTCAAATCTAGAACAATAAACTGGGTTCAGCAAAAGGAACTAGTTCTTAAACCCAAGACTCCTCACTAAAACATGCAACACCCCTGGGCTCACAGGCATCAATCCCAAAGGTTTTAAGGCAGGAGTCAAAATGTTTTCAGAGGCAGCTTTGATGAGCCAACTGAGAGTATTAGGATCCACTGTGAGCAGGAATAAAATATGAGCAGGCATCATATGTTTTGCTGTATTAAAACATGGAAATCATGTCCGGTCTCTGTAATGAATTTTATGGATCAATATTTAGTTTATTGCACCCCAAATTCTCTGCCTGGCTGTCATGGATACAATGAAAATCCTGTGCTGTTCTGTGGTTCAAAATGCTTTTCCACAACTCATGGTAAACTCAGAAGAGGAAAAAAAAACAAGTCAAATCAGAGCCATGAACAGAGAGGGAAAAAATACTATGGGCAGAGAATATCCTAAATGATATAATAATCACATAATCATCCAAATTAGCTAGGGAAAGATGGAGCTGGGGCTCTAGCCCCCTGAGGCAACTTCTCCAGAAAGCCAAGGTACAGGAATGCTCTAGTTGGAGGCTCCTGCCTCCCTGGCCCAGCTCCCTGCCATATGCTCACTTCCTAGGTCTTTTGCTTGCATGCATTTTAATGATGGTAACATTTTCCTCTCTCAATTTGTATATTTTACACCTGTATAGGAAAATGTTATTGAAAGTGTCATTTTCTCCAAAGCTATGAAACCCCAAACAGCTTCCGACTCCACTAGCAACTCCAATTCAAACAATCAAGCAACTGAGGCACGTTTACTACCTTCAACTTTACCCCCACCTTCCCCAAACTGGGGCTTTACAGGGAGCATTTTTATGCCTCCTCCAATAAGCCTGCTCTGCATATAAATGCACATTTCCGATGTATGTGGCACTTCGAACAGCGTGGATAGAATATCTTGGAGAGATGTGGAGAAAAGCAACTGTGCACATAGCACCCTGCTGTTTTCATTGCTAATTAGAAACAAAATGCAAGTTCAACCTTATTGCAGGCTAATCAGCTATTAAAACGAAGTGCTTCTCAAAACATCAAACCCAGTTGCCTTCTTTAGACATGGAAAAAAAAAAAAAAAGAAATGGAACCAAAAAGGGAACGTGTGCGGTACATCCGGTTGTTTCTTCTTTTCTGGGCCAAACTGGACTGATGAGGTGGTTCTGGTGTAAGATGTGATATGGGCAACGTAGCTAGTAGTCTCAAGGAACTGATGTGTGGTTGCCATATTAACCCCTGGGTACTCCTTTCTTGGAAGTCCTGGTATTGTCAGGAAGATGAATTCTAAACAACTCTATATTGTGCAGTCTGAAGATTTTATTGACAAAGGTGTCAAGACTCACAGAACTCAAAGTTGTTTCCCTTGTCATGAAATAAATAAGTAGGTTTGCTCCAGCTCCCCGTTCTATTCAATTTGCTTAGATACAAGATGACTATAAGTATTGATTCTCTGTAAGGCGGGATATAGATTCTTAAAGGGAGGTACATGCCCCGGGGGTTAGAGTCCCTTCTTGTAGCTGCTGCCTTTTACCCCATGTCTTTGAGTTCTATATGTCTGGATTCAACCAAATTCATATTTGAAAAAAAAAAAAGCAAAGAAAAGCTGGAGCTGTGGACAGAGGTTCATAATCCCACCTATTCAGCAGATTGAGGCAAGAAGATTACAAGTTCAAGGTTCAAGGCCTGCTTAAGCTGCAGAGTAAGTTCAAAGCCAGCCCAAGTAGCTCAAACCATGTCTCAACACCAAACAAGGTTAATCATTATTTTTAAGGCTGGCGCTATAGCTCAGTAGATGAACATAGGTTTAATCATAGTGTACTCCACCTCCAACCCACCAGAGAAACACTCAATGTGCACACACTTTTTTTTTGCATTACTCTTCAAACAATACATTGGAACAATTATTTATAGAAAAGTCATGTTACACTGGGTATTATAAGTAACCTAGAGATGACTTAAGACATAGGAGATAGTGTGCATAACTTATCTGTAGAGAGTACTCCAGGAATAATGCCCCCATGAGGCTGAGGGTTGACTGCACATGTACAAGCATCACCCCACTTTCCATACACAGCATGACTTGTAATAAACTTTATGGAGTAAACTTCACTAAGTTACATTTGAAATATATGTAAAAGATAGAGCTATTCAGACATTTTACTGACTACCGTGTTACTATATTAATGACTGTGTCTTCAACAGAACAAAATGGTCGTAGCAGTGGCTCGTAGTCCACTAGTCTTATTACAGCAGGCAGCTCTTTTGACATTATGCTGGAACAAAAGGCCAGACACATAGGAAAGGTTCAGGGGTAAAGTTAAAAACAGAGCATTTCCAGGAACACAGGTTTCAACAACAAAAACACTGACCACACTGGAGCTGACCTCGCACTTTATAGTAGGAAAAGGTGTAGCTTCATGGGTTGGAGTCTGCAATGGCCAGATGGCCTTGGGAGCTCTTTCCTGGAGCTGTGGTGGAGTGTACCTGCTGGGACAGCAGCCTTGTATGGGGCTCACCTTCCAGAGCAGTGCAGCAGAAGCTGGAAGACACGTTTTCCAAAGGCCGGAGTCACTCTGGCCAATACTTGTGGAATGGATGCACTGTGTAAATCAGCAGCTAGTTGAGGGATAAAAAGGACCCACTGTGGTTTGAATCCTGTTTTGGCCTCTTCTTACTTGACTCATGATCAAATTGCTCACTTCCTCAGACCCAATATCCTGCCTTAAAGTTGGTATAATTGTCTACAATTATCTTTAAAAAATCTTGGATATGTAAGGAATAATGCCAAATGGTATTATATTCTGCAGCATTATAACATGTCAATTGACAGTGTGAACTCACTCATGGCATCATGGACAAGCACACTTACCCAGCATCAGAGGAGCACTCAGGGTATCATGGACAAGCACATTTACCGAGCACCAGAGGAGCATGGCAAATGGGTACATACTTATCCTGTCTCTAAAGAGTCATAAAACTTGGCAATGACCACATTCAGAATGGCAGCTTTCTATTGAGACAATCAGAAATAGTCCATTTTTTAATTTTACCCCCTCATTTATTTAATTTATTAAATGGGGCTAACCAATATTTAGCTCTGCTCATTGTGGTGGTGGTGGGGTTGATGCATCATGATCGTTTAAAGATGGAGAGATGCTATGAGAAGTCTGGGTGCTGGGTCATGCTCTGTTATTGGAATGCTCACTCATTGGACCACTCTTTATTTAGGCATCATGATTACTACCATCAATGGCTACAATATAAAGTGTTGGAGCTTCCTTTGCACAGTGGACATAGTAATCCTAAGCCAGTCTTAACCTTTCTCTCCTTGCCCATTGTTCCATGGGGATAGAAAAGAATCTGGCTGGCAGGAAATACAGCAGGATTCTTGTTGGAAATTGGGGCCCCTGAGGGTGAAGTCTGTATTGACACTTAGAATACAAGCCTGTCTCTGTTTTGTATTGTCAACAGCGACTTTCAGTTTCCTCTGCAAGCAGAGGGATAATGGAGCAGTGATGTTTCTTTCTTGCTTTTTTCAAATTAATACTGGCTCATGAGCTGAATGTAGTCTTGGCTGTGGTGGGAGGATGGATCTCTTTCAGGAGCATAGAAGGCTTTGGAGGTAAGGTGGTTACTCTCAGACTGAACTCCACGAAGAGCAGATGACCCTTGAGGGGAAGGGTGTATTGTGAACATTTTGGTGAACAATGCTCTTCTGGAAGCTGGGGGAAATTCTACCAGTCCACTGGTATTCTTTTATTTCCATAGCAAGTAACATTCAGTCACTGTTGGGAGGAGAGATGGCAATAAACAGAGACTGGAGGGCATCATGAGGGGCTCGTAGGGCTGATGCTGTACTCTTCTGGGACAGGTGTGCCTGTATTTTCAGGCAGGTTGGCCTCTGTCAACTGAATGGCCCTAAGCTCCATTCCAGGGTATAAGATCACTCTGGGAAATAAGGTTTTAACATCTACCGGGGAAACATAAAAAGCAAGGAGATCTACTAATAAATCAGAAGACAATTAAGGTTAAAAAGTCAATGTTTAGGAAACATGGAGGTTCGAAATTCAATCAACATCTCAGGGTAATTCACAGGCTAGTGCCTAGAAGGCAGTGTTTTAGTCACAATCCAATCCATCCATCAAGAAGCATTTCCCCACCTTGGCCCTCACTTCCCAGGATGTTTTGGGACATTTGCCAACTGCAGCCAGTTTTTCTGGCTTATTCTGGGTCTTTATTGTACACTGGCTAGGGTTTACAACCACAGTCAGACTCAGCTTATCCACTCTCTCTCTCTTCTTCACTCTTTTATTTTTGTTGGAACATTTTTAAAAATATTTTTTCTAGGGGTATATGGATTGCTCACATATACTTCCTTAATTTCTTTCTCTATAACTACTAAAAATATACCACAACATGCCCCTGAACACCTATGGGTTCTACCTGGAATCAGAAAGAGCAATTAACTGTGAATCTTCCCTTCCCACGTCTTTCAGGGGACTAGTGCAGAACTCTACCATTTAGTGATTACAGGAAGCCTTTTCATGCCCTGGGGTTGGTTCTAGATTAATGGTGAAGACCTTGTTTCAGGGCTTGAGAGTACAGAGGCCTCAGGGACAGCAAGGGCCACTCTAGGAAGACCACTCACTACAGCTTTGAAATCCTCATCTGCTCTCCCCACAGTAGCTCCTTTCATCTCCGTATTAAGTCTCACATAGACTTTATTTCTCCCATTTTAACGGGTATGGGAAACCAAGGTCACCATACATTAAGGTGCATGAGAGTTGCAGAGCTAATAGGCTGCAGAGTTGTGACTTAATGTTGCAATATCATGTCTGATTCTGAAGGTGTCTCTGTCTATTGTTTCATTTCCGGGGACCATGGACCTCAGATCAACAACAGCAAAATGAATACATAAACACTTATCTGTATACTACACTGTTCTGCGTTCTACTTTAATCTTTGTAGCACATCTAGGATTACAATGTAGAGCTTAGGCAGATAATACAGATGTAGGAGCCAATGCATTGAGAAGCACATGTCTTGCCCATCTCCTCTAGCTAGGGAGTGACCGAGCTGGGTTCAGATTTACCAAGTCTGTATTCCTGACGTCTGCTAGCCACACATATAGTCAATTACTTCCCTACTTGCCCTGATCAAACTCAGCTCTAGACCTCTACTTTGATCATCATCCTAGGGCCTTGAACCTTGGAGGGCTCAGTCTCAGGCTTCTGAATAGATCTGTGCCTAGAAGTGGGACCCTTGTCTCACAAAGGCCCTGATAACTTCCCCACAGCCTGTGTTCTTGAGTTAACACTGGATCATAACCATCTTTTCAGAATTGGCTTTTTTATTCTGTGATTTAATTATTTACTCACTCAGGTTCATTTGCTTTGGAGCTTTTTGAATGTCAGAGATTCAGTACTCAAATGCGAGCCAAGCTTTGGCCTTTGCAGCAGGCCTTGGTTAATACTGCCTGCAAACAAGGGGCCTTCAAAATCTCTGTGGCTCCTCTACTGGTCCTCTGCACCTGCTTTGTGCTCCAGTACCCTTCCAGGATGCTGTGGGGAAGGAGTCTTTACTCCCTAGACAGCTCTGGTGTCTGTGTTCTTGTGAGTATCTGCACATATAAGCATCCCTTCTCCAGAGACTAGCTCACTTTTTCTCTTTCTTTCTTTCTTTCTTTCTTTCTTTCTTTCTTTCTTTCTTTCTTTCTTTCTTTCTGTCTGTCTGTCTTCCTTCCTTCCTTCCTTCCTTCCTTCCTTCCTTCCTTCCTTCCTTCCTTCCTTCCTTCCTTCCTTCCTTCCTTCCTTCCTTCCTCCCTCCCCCTCTCTCTCCCCCTCCCTTCCTTCTGTCGATCTGTCTCTCTCTTCTCTCTCTTTTTTTCTCTCTCTCCCTCCCTCCGTCTTTTCTTTTCTTTCTTTTTTTTGTTTTTTGAGAAGTGTTTCTTTGTGTAACAGTCCTGGCTGTCCTGGAACTTGCTTTGTAGACCAGGTTGGCCTCAGAGATCTCCCTGCCTCGAGTTCTGAATTAAAGGCATGCACCACCAATGTCTGGTAGGAAGTAAGAGTTTTGCAGGTCAGTAACTTGGGAAAAGTGCTGTCCTTTGTAATAGGAAACACACAATTCATTTCTGTTAAATGCTATGGGATGGCATGTGGTAGGTATATGGGTATTTAATAAATGCATTTGGTATTCAAATCACTCTAAAGGACACAGTTCAAACTACTTAGGATGTTAGACATAAATTAGTTTCAGGGTTTTTAGACTCACATTTCAGAAACTTGATGAATTATTTCAATAGCTTTAAAATGATTGTGCTGATAACACAAGAAAATATGAAAATATTATCATAAATGAATTTATCTTAGTATAAGACAATTGGTTGACAAGGTTTAGACTTAAGTCCAAAGTCCAAAATGGTGAATGGTATGTAGCTAACAATGACCTCAGGATGAAATGTGCTTAGTAGAAACTGAGGTAGATGCTGTTCACTGGGCCACAGTCCCACAGTCCCCAGGTCTTATTGATGCATTTTGAGTGCAAATTGACTCCTAAGGTCAAAAATGTGAAAACATTGGAATGAAAGTTTCTCTCCGTGCATCTGAGGATTTCCAATCATTTCCCCCTTATAACCTTGTGGTATTGATAGTAGAGACACACAGAAAAGTAAATAAACAGACACTGGTCAAGTCCAATTTCAAAAAGTGACTTTGTGAGGTATACAGGCTCCCACAGGTCAGAACCAGAGTAATCTAGAGAGTCAGTCACAGGCTTGTTTAGTAGGCAATGTCTAGTATTCTGACTCTGGCCTCTTCATCATTGTCCTTTTCTTCATACAGTATATTCTGTATGTGCATGGTAAGTGGGGTTTATAACCTGGCTGTGTTCTGTGTGACTGGTCTGCTCTTGACTCATCTTCTCATCGTGTTCTCAACACAGTAGAAGAGACTGGACATTCTTACTTCATCTCTAAAAGTCATGTGCCATCCTGTTCTTTCTCTCTGTCTGTCTGTCTCTCTGTCTGGATTGTTTGGTTTTTGTTTTCTCAGGATTTTGTGCATATGCTTAGCTAGTTTTCCCCCCTGTGATGTGCCCATGAGGGCACGTTAAACGCCACCTGTGGCAGTTTCCCATATCTGAAAAAGCATCTCACTGGTCCTTAGCGGAAATCCTCAAGATGCTTTATGAATGAGAACGGCATACTATGCAAAGATGAGTGAGCAGTCCCAGGAGCCTTCCTTGCTCTTGCTGCCAGTTGCTCTGCAGTGCTGGAGCTCTCTTTTCCTACCCACAGCTCCTTGCTTTTTTCTCCTACTCAGCACTTAGCTGGCTTTTAAACTAAGAATCTCTTACCTGGCCACCATCCTTGTCTCCTGCGTGGTCCTCCTGCCCCCCATCCCTTTGCTCTGAGCAGTTATTTGTCCTTCAGGTAGAGCTGTTTTGCTAAGGCACTGCCATTTAACAATGCCTGTGGGTCAGTGTCAGTACGCAGTCAAAGGGGGTGGTACAGAGAGGTAAAGAACACTTGTTTTAATAATTTGGTTTAATAAGTTTATAATCAGAATCAAAGGCATCTCAATGTTTTATTCTGTCTCCATTTGCACCTCTCCCCTTAGGCCCTAAAAGGCACCAGCTTAGGTCACCTAGATCTCTGTGTATTTTCTTAGTACATGCTTAACAATAGGACTGAGTGCTAACGTTTTCTTGCCTGTTAACCAAGACTCAGGCACTGTGCTACAACCTTGTAAGCAGACATACCTGAGGAGGTGACAGTTATTATCGTTCCCACCTTTTAGCACAAGGAAATGGCAATAAGGGTTTGAGTTGTTATATTCATCTTCTCAAGCTCTTCTGACTTGATCATTTTTGGTCAGTTTCTCTTTATCCTGCCCCTTTCAGTGATAACACAGTAGCTGCCATCAGAAGGGACCCATCACGTTTTAGATTTGAGTCCCCCCTAGAGTTACATCCATCCATCTGTCCGTCCATCCATCCATTCATCCATCCATCCACCCCCCCACCCCCCCACCATACATACATACATACATACATACATACATACATACATACATATGTACGTCCAATTTAAAAAGCATGCAAAATAGCTTGATAGTGAGAAGAAGGATTTCTTGATTCAAGGACAGAATCCGACTCAGGGCCATCAACTTGCCTATTTGACTGAAGTGGGCATGATTCGGGATATTTCCAGGTGCCGCTATGCCTGAGGTCACACAGATGTGCCTGCTGCAGTACCTCCTGAAGGGGAAGCTGTTCAGCCAGAACCAAGAGGCCAGCCATAAACAGAAGAGGCACCCTAAGCTGTGGTGGAGGTTGATCTTCAGAGAACTTCATTTTTTTCAAATAACCTCCGTGTTGTAAAGGGTCGGGTCAAAGAGAGTTTGTTGAGTCTCTGCTTCACAGAGTAGGTACTTGGTAGGGGACAGAGAGAGGGGATTTTACACAGGATGTCAAACCTAGGCTCCGGTCAGTTAGTTAGGTGCGCCTGCTTTTCTTGGGGCCACCTCTCTAACAAGCTGCCAGCTGCGGTGATGCCAATGGGGCCAAGCTACAGTCCATACTCTATTGGAATAAAAGCAATTCTAAATGCCGAGATTTATAACTTTATGGGAAAGGTTTGGGAGGGAGAAACAGTTTAAAAGAGCAGTTTGTGTAAAGTTACGATTCTGCCAACAGTTTGAGGGTTGGACGGGATATTGCGTTCCTAAAGATTAAATGTAACTGAGGGTTTTTCTTCTTCTCTTTCAATACAAGGAAATATAAATCCCCCCCCTTGTGTCAGAGTTTCAAATCTTCAGGTATTTTGCACAATTTTTCCCATTCAAGAGTATTTAACTGAGAGGAAATTTGGAAAGCTGTACCCCGCCCCCTGAAACCAAAAGAATTTAGAGATACCGAGTTCAGCTTTCTAATTTAATTTCTGAACTTTCTATTTTTTAATGAGAGAAAGAATTTTCATGGATCTGAGGAGAAAGCACATGTTTTTGTGATTATGAGAATTCTGGTGGTTGGTATTTTGTGAAAATGCCACAGAGCGGTGCCATGAGTTACAGTGTGTGTTGAGTGAACCCCCCACCCCCCCCCCCCCCCCCCCCCCCCCCCCCCCCCCCCCCCCCCCCCCCCACCCCCCCGCCCTCACTCCCACCGAAAAGAAATGTCAGCAAGAAATGGAAGCAAAGGAGCTATTTTTCTTTTTGCATGGAACATACCAGCAATTCTGCACTGTGGAAAAGAAGCCAAGAGTAAGAAGCATTTTGATTTTATACATGTTCTGTGTGTATCTTCCTAGCACTTACACTCTATGACTGGATCACAAATAGGTCTGTTTGGTTGGGACTACCAGCATACACCTTGAAAGAATGTGCCATTAAAACCCAACAATTCAGGTGGAGGATTAATGGAGAAAGCACTGTTCTATTCAGGAGAAAGGGCCCTTACACTATGCAGATATATAACAAAAGTGTAGGATGTTCTGGAACCAGCGAAACAACCAGGATACCACAGCCGTAGACACAGCTGCCACCAAACCGTTCTACTTAACTGGTCTCTTCTTGCCAGTAACATCCTATAACCTCCTACCCACATACACACCAAAAGTGACTCCTTCCCCAGAGCCCCTAATAGGAAACAAAGCCTTGGCCACACCTGGACTTCAGCTCCTGGAGGGGTTCAGCACAGGCATCAGCAAAGCGCACTAGACTCATGCTCTATAGAACCTTAAGTAGCTTTAGACTGCTTTAAGTTACTAAGTTTCCGGGACTTTGTTAGAGCAGCATTGGAAAATGAACAGAAGTCCCACTCTTTACTTATGACTACACATTGATGACTGGGGTTAGCAGATAAATTAATCCTCAAAATAGGCACCAGCGGATAATTTTAAATACCCCCTCCTATGACAGACCAAATTCCAAGAGACTAGAATTTCCCCTGTTCCCAGACAATCTATGTCCCGCATATAATGCAAACACAGGGAAACCAGTTTTCCTTGGGTAGAACGTGTACTTTCATTGCTCAGTCTCCATGATGGCACGATCTTGCTACCTTATCTCCATCATCGAATACAACTGTGGTCCAGCCTCTCCATGCATGTATGTGTGTTCAGAGCCCATTCAGCCCCACTCAGGTGGGTGAAGAATCGGGGGAAAGTTTGCTGTTCAAAGAGGATGCCATTCAAGAGTAATCTGTTGCTTTGTACTTTCTCTGATTGAGAAAAGTGGAAAAAGGGAATGAACACTATTAACAACAAGGTGGCAAGTCAGGTACGTGTGGAGGTAGCCCTGCTGGGGACTAGGTGTACCTTTATTTGGCCCTCAAAATAGGTATTAACAGCCTCATTTTAGACAAAGAAAAAGATACAGTGTAGAGACTACCAGGCCAAAGGTCATGATACTGGTAGGGGCAGCAGGAGGTGGGGGTGGGGGGTAGGGGGGTTAGTATCCACATCAACATCTTGAACTCTTGGGCTTCCAGTGCTAGATTAGTTTGTTTCAGAAGTTGAAACATTTGTTTTTAAGAGATTGCTTCTCCAAGTGAATGCCAAGACCACGTGGGGGTTTGAAAAGATGAACTCAGCTGGTCAGTGACACCTCTTCTCAGCATCAACTCAAGGGTCATATGAGCTACAAAGATCACTGCCCTATCCTGATATCCTCGACTCAGATTTAAGGTGGGTGAGCCAATGTATCTCTATGTAACAAAAACAGAAACAATGCAAGGCCCCATGTAAAGAAGCAACAAAGTGAAAACCAAGGGGAGGTATGGGAGAGCTAAGGACACTAGTCCACACGGTTTGGAAAGCAGGTAGAAAGGAGGCCATTCTGTGTGAAGGAGGCCAGTGCAGGACTGGAGACTCAGAAGATCAGAGTTAACAGGACACAGGAGTTTTAACAGGACTCCCAGCAAGGAAATGAGTTGCAAATGATTAGGAGACAAAGCAAGACCTGTGGGGGAAGACCACAAGGGTCTTTCAAGACCCAGAATTTTGACTTGACACAGCAGGAATTGATGTTTCCGCACCTGGCATCAATTATTCATTTAGCTGCAGCTGGCTTCAGAGATAGTCTCTGAAAACGACTGTAGTTTCCTTTTATATTTAAATAATTTATATATTATAGTTAGAGTTGTATGCCAGAAACCAATACAATAGGCCTTGGCTCTGTTACTCCAAAGAACAAAATGCATTTTAAAAAAGCCATTACAGACACATTATTTAGGATCAGTAAGTCACCACCATGGCCTCAGGGAAGGTCAGCCCAAATGAATGATGTGGTTGAGGGTTCTTGGTAGCTTCTGTAGTGTAGGTGGAGCTGGCACACCATCCTGGGGACAGCTCACATGAGAGAATCCAATGCCCAGAGTCCCTGTCTTTGGCAGAACCGACTCACAGAAAGAGGACTCTCCTCTCTAAGGCAGAATTTTGGGAAGCTTCTCCTCTAATGTAAGTAATATGAACCAGACTTAGAAAACTAACTCAGAAGAAGCTGAAGAGGAAGCTGACCTGCTGTTTGACTAAGTCTTTTCTCACACAGGCACTGTGTGATATTGATGAACTTTCTAGAAGGAGTTTTCTTTGCCTTAAGTCTCACACACTGGCCCGACATGTAACACATGGAGATTTGTAAAACTAACTGGGTGAGGAATGGAAGACACACCAGGGCTGCCTTCTGCAAAGGGAGCTCAGGCTTTCTCTAGTCACTATAGACACAGCCACAGGTGTCTCAGGAGAGAACATAAATGAGTGCTAGTTGGTCTTTTGTGCTGCAGCCTAGAATTAAGAGCTAGTGCTTTCCCTCTTAGAGTATCCGAAACAAGTGGCAACAACACTGACCAATGGGACTAGTTATGGCTGACTTGCTCTAGGTGGTGTGTGTGTGTGTGTGTGTGTGTGTGTGTGTGTGTGTGTGTGTGTGTCTGCATGCACACACATAGCTAAAGGAAATGGAGATGGCATTTGTAACAGAAGCTGGCTGGATTATCAGCATTGCTCCATTCTGTTATGGAAAAAAAAGACTCATACTTAGCGACTCTTAGGATAGTATTTTGACAACTGTCTCTAGTACTGACTAATTTATCCCCTTCTGGGTTCCTGTCTTGGCACTGAAAGTCTATGATGACTAGCTACACAGGACAATTTGGAAATACGATGGTTTGATTCCAATTGCTGCTGAATTGATTTTTAAAATGCATTCCCTGTGTGGGCAGCGACGGCACACAGAAGGAATGGTCATCACAGTCCAATATGGAAAGGCATTGGAGAAAACCTGAACAATCAGACAACCAAAGCAGAGACAGAAAGAAAAGAGGAAGAGGAGAGGATGGAGGAGCAAGTGATTGGTTTACCCTGATTTCCCCTGGGGGTCTAGGAGGAAAACAGATGGGACAGGGAAGTGCCAGGCTCGGGACCAGTTTGCTCACACTGCCACAGTGCTTGGTTTGGGGCAGTGGGATGACAAGGGGTTCTACTCTCTCCTTTCCAGGCTCTTCAAATTTTTATTTACTAATAATACTTTTAAATATAGTATAATAAACAAATTTTTAGTTTACCAGTTCTGAGATGGAGCCCTAGCCCTGTGAGTTCCTTAGTGATTTGCTGTGTTTCTTTTACAACTGACAGTTTTTTCAGGGGCCACATTTTTGTAAGCACACACTAGTAGATGCCCTCAATCCAAATGCTTCTGGGCATGGAATTCACTTTTCTTGTTGCTGTTTGGGACCTTGAGGAAAAAAATAGTACTAAGCACTAACAGGGTCTATGGTTGCATGGCAAACTAATACAGACCTGTAGGATTATGATATGTCTCTCAAAGGATAAAAAGATGTCCTTTATGTAATTATTGCTCCCAAACTACCTAAGACTGTCTTATACAATGATTGATGTTTTGTGCATGATTAAAATAAATGGGAATTAAAAATATAAAACCTAATAAAGAACTATATCCTATAAGAGAAATGCTTTTGCTACCGGCCTTACTTTTAAAATGAAATACAATAAAGCAATACAAATTCATTCTTATATATAAATTGTGGACATTTAAGAGGGGGCAGATTTTTTTCTCCTCTAGCAATTTCCCTTACTTTGATACATAGACCCAGCCCCATGGCACCCTCATCACTTGCTCCCTTGCTTTTATTTTTCACCCCCAGCCTTGGCAAGAAACCCTTCTTTGTAGGCATAGTAGTATATATTCCGCCATTTGCACAAAACCTTTCCTTAAAACAACACACATTTAAATACTAGTTTCTGTGCCATGTAATTTAGTGAATAAAAACCCTCTTGTTCTGTTCTGTGTTCACTTTGTGATTTTCAGGTCATCCACACACCAACCCCAGTCTCTATCCTGAGGTGGATAAAAACACCACACACAGCAATGGTATTATACACTGGGCTTGGCTTACCCTGCCTCCAAAGAACTACCTTCACATCAGAAATAATTTTTAGCAAAGACTAAGTGTCTTTTGGCTTATTCCAGCTTCCACAGTTTGTGGAATTTTGCCACAGTTTGTGACAAGATTTATTTTGGGACAGTTCAGAAGCTGAGTCACATTATTGACCTTGACAAAGATTTAAGAACTCTAAAGGGAAAAAGTAAAGGATGCTGGGCAGTTTCAGGAAACCTAGGATGCTTTTCTGTGCAAAAATGGCCAGGAGACATTGGACTCTGATCCTTTCATCTGTCCAGTGGGAAAGCAACAACTTTCTGTATGGCTCAGTGAATTCTGAAGACCAAATGAATGTGATATGTTTTAAAAAGTGTAACGGCCTATTCAGACATGTGGCAGGGGAAGGCTTTCCTCTCAGTGTGTCCCCAGATTCTCCATCAACAGGGACAGCCCCAATTCTGACTGCTTCTTGGCCCACCTTGGACATCCCGTTCTCTATGGAAGAGTGAAACTACAGCAGAGGCTCCTACTGTACCTTGTTCCCTGCTCGTCCACCTTCACCCATGTTTCCTTCTTGATCTAACTTACTCTGGATCCTTAGGCAATAGTACAGACACCAATAGTAACTTGCTCTTACAACATGTATATTGTGTTTTCCAGTCCTTACACATGTGAACTCCCATTGCTCTAACCATTCTGTTTGTGTGTCTGCATCAACCTCCGTGTCTTCATAGCACATAATGTCCTTGGCATGTTTCCTGGTACTCTATCACTTCAGCAGCACCAAGTTCAACCCCCTTTAGGCTCATGATTCTTTAATTTTAATGCATCTTCCCTGCATCCATGATACAGTTGCATATTCTATTCATGGAAACCATGCCACTTACAAATCCATCCTCACTCAACTGCCAAGTTCAGTCTAGGTGGGTACCATCCTGCATCCTAGTCTGTATCCTCAACTGTACTGTTCATCCAACTGCTGCTGGTGTGAGATTTTTTTCCCACTGTGTACTACTATCCTAGATTCAGGGTGTTATCCTTCACTGAACACATTGTTATTTTGGATTCTGGATCCCCATAGATTTCCTTATTGACCATTAAGTCAGTATGGCTTTCACTTGGCCTATATTTACTCTAGTTGCTGTGTGTGTATATATATACATAATACATACATGTGTATGTGTGTGTACATGGGCACTCTACATCCTTGCTTTTTATTTTCTTCTGTTTTCCCCTAATTGTTCTTGTGTTTAATGAATGAAGAGTTTACAATCATTTTTATTTTTCATTACTTTTGTCTTGTTGAAACAAAGACATGTAGCTCAGGCTACCCTCCATTCACAATGGGGCCAAAGATGACCTTATGGTCACCCTGATCTTTTTGTTTCTACTCCCAAGTATTGGGATTCCAGTTAAATGTAACCAAATAGTTTTGAAATGATTTTAACAGTATGAATATACAGTAGTAAAAAGCTTTGGAGGATCAGGAGAAGGTTTTGAGCATATAAAATGTTCAGGGACAGATACATTTATCAGAATTCATGGAAACTTGGGTTGTTCCTCTATGTATCATAGTGTCACAACTGGTTTCCATGGCATCACAAATAAAAGGTTTCAGAAGTTTTCAAATAGTCATTATCATGGTCAAAACCCACCAATGTTACTCTAGGTGGGGGGACAGGAGCTGGTGGATAATCTGTTTCCTCTCTTTTCTGTTCTAGAAATAGCCTACATGAAGAGTGAACGACAGTAAAGAGGACTCTGACAGTGTGTTGGGTTTCCAAAGTTACTGATGAACCAGTGAAAATGGTGGCGTCACTACTCACTCAGTAACTTTAGCATCTGGATTTAATACACAGCCCACCAAGCCACAAACATATAAGCACCGAATTAATAATTATAAACATTTCTTTTGTCTTCCAGGCCATCAATATTTTCACACAAGCCTTCACCATAACTTCTGTGGGCTCTTCTGCTTCCAGCTCTATACTCCATTTCTTAGACACAATCTTTGAAGCCCAGCTTCTCTCTAGCATTTCTGTATTCCTTCTTCCAGCTTCTCTGGTTTTCTCTGATCCCATCTCTCCCTGTAAGCTAGACCACAGTGTCCTCTCTTCCATCTGCTTCTCCTCTCTCTAAAATTCTCTTCTTAGGTTACTATCTAGCTCTCTAGTGTACCAACAATCTCTGACTTAATGGCTGGCCCATTGCCTCACCAGAATCTTCACTTTCTACAATTTGGTTCATGTGTCCTGACTCTCCTAATTACCTGAGACCAAAATATTAAAATGATTCTTGACTTTGGCTAGAAAGACAAGATGAGGGGCTGGAGAGTTGACCCAGAGGTTAAGGGCCCTTGTTGCTCTTGCAGAGGAACTGGGTTCTATTTTCAGAAGCCACGTAATAGCTCACAACCATCTGTAACTCTAGTCCCAGGGAACCTGATGGCTTCTTTTGGCCTCCATGGACACCAGTATGCAGGTAGAATGCATGGCAAAACACTCATACACATAAAATAGTAAAAGATAAATATTTTTGAAAAAAATATAAAAATGGACCATAACTTTTGTACAATTAAAAATTAGTTTCCTACTTGCTAATTAACTAAATATGAGCCTCTAAATGTGAGGAAAGACCCCTTGACAGATGATCACAGTCTTTTGTTATGTGATCACAGTCTTTTGTTATGTTATTTCCCATGATTCCAGAACTACAGATTTAAACCGCAATGAAACAGAACTAAACATCATGGCCCAATAGGCTTTGGCTAAATCTTTGTATGTATGTATGGGCCATTCACCATCACACTCCTGCCCAGGCCCCTTACACACTCTCCATCTCCCTGCCCCAAATGCCTATTCTTTCCTCTAAGCCTATTGTATATCAATTTCCTCCTAAATTCTTCCATCTTGGAGGGCAGCTCCTTAAGATACAGGATGTTCTGAAGGGAAGCATTCCACCCGGCAGGGAAGCTCTTATAAACTTGGGAAGGAAACAATTCAGAAGCTTCAGAAAGTTTCTAAAACTGACCAGATTCATAAGGCCTCTCCTTCCCTAAGCTTATATAAACAGTAAGGACTGCTGAGAGACAGTGTCCAACCAGGAGAGCTCCCTAGAAGGGAAAGAGGCCAGCTGAGCTGTCTTGGAGAACAGGCTCACACCAACTAAGCTGCCTAGAAAAGCCAGTCTCCAACTTGTTGAGCCACAGTGTGCTCCAGGTTTCTCTATTTCATGAGCCACTACCCAGTCTGGGGTAAGCTTCATTGATGCACTGTCTTTGAGTCTTTCCTGCTCCTGCAAATAATCATTAACAATCCACCAACAAATCTCATCAATCAGATCACCGAGGTGGACGTTGGTGATAGTCTCACTTTGGTCTGTCCTTGGACTCCTATTGAGAGTGAGTAGATGTGTTTGTTCACGTGTTGCCAGGAATACTGCCACACTACAAAACCCATCCCAAATGGAAACAGCGATAAAGAAATATGCCCTCCCCCTACTCTCCTTCCTCTAGTGAGAGCACAGGCCCACCTCAGGTAGACAGCCCTCTTTCAGTACTTTGGTCTGTTCATATCTTTCTCATAGAACTTTCTATTTGCTTTCCAATGTGGGGAGTTATAGTTGCTTCCTCTTCCTCTTCTAGAGGTGCCTCTTACTTACAACCTCCACAGTAGCAAAAATTTTGAGTTAATAATTTTTAAATTCTTCCTAGAATTATACCAAAATTTATAGCCATTCTTTTTTTCCCCTTTTTGTTTTTTCAAGACTAGGATTTCTGCATAGCCATGGTTGTCCTGCAAATCACTTGGTAGACTAGGCTGGCCTCAAACTCAGAGATCTGCCTGCCTTTGCCTCCCAAGGGCTGGAATTAAAGGCGTGCACCACCACCACCACCACCACCACCACCACCACCACCACCACCACCACCAACCAATGTGTTCTTGACACTAAATAAGTTTTTCTTGTCTTTGTCATTTCCCTCCAACTTTGTTGATCTGCATTAAATGCTAAGTGTCTCAATGCTAGGCCACAATCCCAGCAAGTATTCAGTATCCCTTGTTCATGTATTCCACACCAACATCCTTTCCTGGAGTCTTCTTGCAGCTGCTTCTCTTATATCTCCCCAGCGACAGGCTTGTTTTTGGAAGGCACACTGTACTGGTTTCTCCAGCCAGCAAAGGCTCCATGTGGCTTCAGTGCCATGTCTGTGGATATTTTTGTTTTGTTTTGTTTTTTGAGACAGTGTTTCTCTGTGTAGCTTTGTACCTTTCCTGGAAC